>NC_056748.1:129587270-129887270 GCF_019279795.1 Protopterus annectens | reverse complement strand
ATCCTTCAGAAGGGACTCACGGAAACAGATAGCTGGTGCCAGAGCCATGGCCTGAAGTTAAACGCCAAAAATGTATAGTCATACCCTTCGGGAAAAACAAGGTAACCGCAAGCTACCATATAGGTGGCAATCCACTAAGCACAGAAGAGGTTATCAGGGACCTGGGGACCCAGGTTGACAGTGGCCTTTCTTTTGACACTCACATTGCTAAAGTGGTTAGAAAGACCTTCTACATTGCCCACCTGATCATGAAGGGATTCACATCCAGATCTAGTGAGGTCATTGTTCCCTGTACTCTTCACTTATCAGACCAATGATCGAGTACAATGCCCCATTCGGGATGTATCTCACCCGACATCTGCAGCAATTGGAGAGACCCCAAAAGTTCCTCACCAAAAGGATAAAGGGACTCCAAAATCTGTCATATGCTGCCAGATTGAAGAAACTCCAGCTCTATTCAGTCGCATACCGTCTGCTCAGAGGTGACATGTGCCTGACATACAAGGCCATGTCCAACCCGGAATTAATGGACATGCTCCACCTCAAAAAATCCAAATCCACCAAAACCACTAGAGCAAGCGACTTAAACCTTAGCACGGATATAAATAGGAAGTGCTGGAGGGATAGATTTATCACTCAGAGACTCCCTATGCTGTGGAATAAAATCCCGGTCCATGTGAGGCAGAGCACCTCGCTGACTCTGTTCAAGAGAAATCTAGACCTGTGGATGGGAGATCGTAGGTTTACCCCGGGAATCATCTCTGGGTCACTGCTGGACAGAGGCACAACAAACTAATGGGCACAGTATTTTTTCATATAAGGGGTGGCGTAAGCCACAATAATTTGGGCTAGGCTTATAAATGCCTTAGGGCAGATAGCCTAGTATAAACCTATGAACCTATGAACCTAAGACAGCCTTATGAACAGGGTCAAATGTAAGTGGTGCTAGTTTTTTTCAGAACAAACTTAACATTACAAGAAGGAGCCGCTTGCCTTCTAGTTGGACAGAAAAATAAAACCTCTTTCAGAAACTGCTTGGTTTGAGTTTAGATAGAAAAGGAAGACCTAAGGGAAGACAGACAGATAAGGCTGAGAGATAAATACTAATAGAAGAGTAAGAGAGGTGACAAATACTGAAGAATCATAGAAGTCTCAGCCTTAAAAGAGTCTTGGTTCTTGGTTTGCAACAACTAGAAAATCTTTTTGCTTACCATATAGGATTTTCTAGTTGCAGATTTTGTTGCCTACATTAATACCTCCTGCACATTCTCAGAAAAAAGGTGCCTAAAGGCAAGGGAGCCAGCAGGATTTTTTGCAGGGGGGGGGGGCAAACCCAGAGCCCCACCCACATAGCTCTCCCTGCCCCGTGCCAACATAGCCCCACCCATGTCCACCCACCCCCAAGCCCCGCCCACACAACCATTCCAGTGTCCCATTACTTGGCTATTTCTCCCCATTTGCCGTAGACACTGTTCAAATCTCTGTGTGCATACTGTTTTATGCTTTAATTCTACAATGATTACAGGCAGTTGGATTTAATTTACAACTTTTATTTCAAAATTATAGCCCAAACACTGAGACATTTACTAAACCTAAACAAAGCAATAGTCTTACAATGAAAACAGACTTGGCATTAAAGCTTCTCTACTTTTGAAACTCACATTCAATGAAACAGCATTGAAACCCACATTCAAAGAAAATGCATCTGGCCAGTGGCAGGTTATTTACCTTTGAACTGTTTTCAAGCAATAGGCTCCTTGCACACTGTTAGGGCCATGCAATTGATTTGATTTACCTGATTGTATTAATTATAATATATAATTGAATTATATCCCTTGTATTATACAGCAACACTTGAGTGTCTCTGCCAAAGTAAAAGTAATCTGAATAATTCCACATTAAAGAGATCTGAAACTAATGAAGATGTTGCTAGAAAATTGTATATTTCAGTGTTTCATCTACAAATTCAGTGCCTGCTTCCGTCAAAGAATAAATTGCCTATGTTAAATTAAAAAATGGTAATCTGGTATATTGCAATAGAAAATGGATGGCAAGCTGAAAAACAGGTTCATAGTTATTAGGCATCTCATCCAAAGAAGGACATCCTCAGGACTGCAGCATACAGATGTACATGCTGTAGGAATAGAACCTCAAGCCTCTCCATTAAGATGCAAGTATTCTACTTGTGGTGCTACTAACATAGCTTTAAAACTTTATACCACAATAGAGATACCATTTGCTAAACAAAACAGTTGCACATTATAAATAGACTTTGCATGAGCAGCAGTAAACTTAGCTTCCCTTAAAACTCAATTCCTTAAAAATGCACTTAATTCCACCTGCTAACTCTAACTTGGGCATTTCGCTTTCTCTCTCACAAACATACCACAACCCTCAAGGCCTCAACCTTAGTGCAAGAAATCTGGACAAAGCCTAAAATAAATAGGGACAGATTATAAATATGTCTCTCATAAACTTAGAAAATTGCAAGAGTAACAGGATTTGTGTTAGTATGCATTTTTCTAAATTATATGACGTCTAAAACTGAGATGTCTCATTATTTAGCAACTTCAATCCTTTTTAGGAGAAATATGGGGCAAAAATCTGGACATTCTGCAAAAACCTAGACAGCTGAGGGGTATGCTACCTCCCTCTTATACACACACACAAAATAATTCTGGTCAGACATGAATTAGTTCTGGGAAGGTTGCACTGAACGACACCGTGCTTGATCTGAAGTAGGTGAAATCCTGGTAGCCAGTGATAACTGATCTGCAGCTCAGCAATGTGGAGCATTAAAGCATTCTTAGCAGAGCATTGTTTCATCACTACCTATTGTGTTTGCACATAAGCTGTAGCTATTTCAAACATTTGCCTTTTTTGATTACTACAGAGTACATTTACCCACCAGAGCTATTGTGTTTTGACTTCAGTGTGGAGCTTACCTAGTTGTTGCAGGGCTTGGCTTTTAAGTAAGGTAGCAATGCTTATTTACCATATACCATTAAAGCCACCCAACTACAAAAGTGTACTAACACACAGACACTGCTATAAGACACTGGTCTCCAATAAAACGTAATGAGCTTCTGAAAATACTGTAATCCTGTCCTTTTATTACAAATACTGTCATATGCATTTCAATACCCAAGGCTTATACATTATCTAGTTATGTAAATATTCTCTGCATGGCAACAACGAAAAGGCTTTCAATGCTGGTAATTCTTTAACAATATGCTTACTAAAGCTTACTTGCATCTTACAATCTCAGACAAGCTTACCTGATGTTCATTAAACCATGGCTATTTAAACAGCGCAACAGGGCACTGTGACAGCATGCAGTTCCTGAATAATAAGAAGCATAAATCAACAGTATAAAAATCTGATAGAAAACCAGAACATTCTGCAAAATCAAGGACAGATGAAAAGCCACTGTCGTATTTGTGATCTACCTTGGATGGGGGAATACTCTGTACACTTACACTGCATAACTGCTCCTTGCCTTCCTTGGACACATCCAGAGCCACTACAATGGGGGGTGGGGTGCAATAAGTATGTCATAATTTGAAATGTCTCTGGCTGACAGTGATGGCTCTGACACTCATACCTCAACTTCAGAGCAAGAAATCTGGACAAAGCCATACACAGAACTAGAAGTGGGACACAGGCCCAAAAATAAGGCCAATTTTCAAATATTGCCCTTATTAACTTAGATAATAGAACAGTAGCAGATCTTGCATTAGTACGAATTTTCTGAAGGGTATAAAATCTGAAACTCAAATGTCTGCCATTATTTTCTAACTTCAATCTTTAATGACTTGCCACTAATTTGCCAGAAAACCACAATTTTATGAAAAACAGACCAAAATGTGATGCAAAAATACCTGTTAAAAAAGGGACACCTTTTTAATATTAACATTGTTAACTTGAGCAGCTAACAAAATAAGAGCATCTACATGCATTTCTGAAATAAAAGTAATCTATAACTCTGATCACTACAGTTATATATAAATGTAAACCCTCCACATTTTCTTCCAAAATTGCCATTTTGGAGGAGGGATTATTAGGGGAGAGCAACATTTTGAGCCAAAATTGGGGACAAATGAGAGGTTTGGATATCCCTAATCTACAAAGTGATTTGCACGTACCTCTCAACCTCTTAATGCAGGAAATCTGGACACGGCCCAAATATATTGGGGGGAACATACAAACACTACTAAAAATTGATCTTGTATAAACTTAAGACAGTCTTGCATTAGCATGCATTTTTCTGAAGGTTATGACGTCTGAAACTCAATGTCTGTCATTTAGTGACTTAATTCCTAAATGATTTCCTAGAAAACTACAAATTTTATGAGGAACAAACCAAAAATAAGAAGCAAATATCTATTCATTCTGCAAAGATATGGACAACTGAGAGGTATAGTTCAATCAGGGCTGTCTGAGTTTGCTACCCCCCTCACAAAATCATGGTCAAATGGAGCCTCCCCCCTGCAGCCATTCCAATGTCCCATTCCTTGGTTATTTTGCCCCATTTACCATAAACACTAATGTGCATACTGCTTTACTTCATGATGATTTAGGATTTCATTTGAAAGTTTTATTTTGCATTTTACAGCACAAACCCTAATACATATCTGTTAAACAAAGCAATGCAGTCTCACAATGAAAATAGACTAACATTAAAACTTCTCTGCCCTCGAAACTCACATGCATTGAAACAGCATTGAAACCCACATTCAAAGAAAATACATTTTGCCAGTGGCAGATAAATAAACTCTGGGCTGTCTTCAAAATCATAGGCCCCTCGAACATAACATACACATGCTCTTTGATACACCTTCCTGACTGTATTACATTATATTCCTTGTACAATACAGTACAGTTGTTAGAGGGCATTTTAAATTTGTTTTGAACATTTTTCCAGTAAACAATGAAACAAAATGCATACACCAATGACAAAACTGCCCAATTCAGAACATTTCCATCATAAAGTCTACTCAACCTTCTATAGTCCACCAGTATCAGTAAAAAATATGCACAATCTCTGTAGTAAAATCCACATTAAAGAAATTTGTAACTAATAAAGATGTTGCTGCTAGCAAACACTTTATATGTCATTGTTTAATCTACAAATAAAGTGCCCGTTGCCCTTGAAGAATAAATTGCCTTTGTTGCATGCAATAAAAAAATGATAAGCTAGTAATATCGCAATAGGGAATGGATAGCAAACTGATAACAGGTTCATAGTTACTAGGTATCTTTGCCAAAAGAACTGCAGCATCCACCCCCCTTTACAACACAGTACAGTATCAGCAATGCATCTACCTACTACGGGAGTAGAACCCACAGCCTCCAGCATCAAAAGCAAGTACACTATCCTGTTGTGCTATTAACAGTGCGAGCAGACTAAACATAAGCAGCACTAAACTTTTGCTCCCCTGCAGCTCTCAGCTCCTTGTAAAATCTACTCGACACTCAGCTGTATCTATGAACATTGCAGCACAAGAAATCTGGAAAAAGCCAAAATTTATTGGGGGGGGGGACAAAAAGCCAAAAAACAGGGACACATTTTAAACATTGCTTGTATAATGTTGGAAAGTTGCTAGAATAAAATGCTGCGTTACCACCATACATTTCACTGCCACGTCTTGAACCCAGGGGACCCTGTGCAAAACAGTCAGAGCAACATACCACTACGCCAAATCAGCTGTTTTGTGAAAGAGGAAGACTGAAACTTAAATGGAAGACTGAAACTTAAATGGCTATCATTTAGTGAATTCAGTTCTCACCATAGCACAGCTGTCAACTTCTTAGCACAAAATACCTGAACAAAGCCAATAATGGGTGAATACAACCCCCAAACATTCAATGAATTCAGTTCTCACCATAGCTCTCAACCTCTTAGCAAAAAACACCCAGACAAAGCCAGTAATGGGGGAATATAGCCCCCAAACATATTCAGTGAATTCAGTTCTTACCATAGCTCTCAACCTTAGCACAAAACCTGGATGAAGCCAATAAATACCTGAATAAAGCCAATATTGTGTAAATACAGCCCCCAAACATATTCAGTGAATTCAGTTCTTACCATAGCTCTCAACCTTAGCACAAAACCTGGATGAAGCCAATAATGGGGGGAATACAGTCCCAAAGACAGGGATACATTTCAAATATCCATCTTGTACACTTAGAAGAAAATTGCTAAAATAAAAGCTTTTGTTACCATGCACTTTCTGAAGAATATGTAGTCTGACATTGAAATGAGTGTCCATTTTTTTAACATTTGTTAACCAGGAAAGTCTGACTTGGAAAAAAAGCAAATTTTTATCAGAGGTCCAGGGAGAAACACTCCAGACAGCCAATAATCAAACCAGAGAACATGTAGCTGTCAGGCAACAAGGACACATACAGAAACCACAGATTTTATGAGGAACAGAAAAAGTATGAGGGAAAAACCTGCAACATTTTTACAAATGGTGGTGGGTAGGGAATTCAGGCTCTTGCCACTTGGGCACAAGGTATAGGGTTCAAGCCTTATTCTCTACCCACCACCATGTAACACCTGGGGCATTTCACACACACACACACACACACACACACACACACACACACACACACACACACACACACACACACACACACACACAACTCACTCTGAAAGTGTCCCATCTTCCATCTGTTTCCTCCCGCTTGTGAATCCGTCCGTTTCCTCCCGCTTGCAAATCCATCCGCTTCAGGTCTCATCTTCCATCCATTTCCTCCCGCTTGCAAATCCGTCAGTTTCAGTTCCCGCCGATTCCTCCCGCTATAAACCGTCTGTGAATTCCGCCGCAAACTTGTAAATATGAGCGAGAGCGATGATGTCAGCATGCCTGCGACTGGACTGTCTGCACGGACTTCTTCTTAAAGAAGAACGCACTAAAAAAAAAAAAAAAAAAACTTTTTTTTTTTAAATTACAGCATTAACTCGTCAGCCGATTCCAGGGGGGTGCAAGTGCACCCCCTTGCACCTGCCTGCGGGCGCCCTTGCCTAAAGGATATACACATTCTATCATTCAGGCAGTCATTCGGAGAAGTTGAAGGTCAGAGTGCATCAAACAACCAATGAGCTGTGTGAGTAAATCCATTTTGTAGGGAAGCTTTTGGTAGCTACCTTTGGCCCCTTTCAAAAGAAGTAAGAGCAAAGCACTGAACACACTCGTAGTTACCAGGAACCAAAACCAAAGCTAGTAGAAGCAGATGAATTGCCTAAGATGTATTTGAACAAAACTTCAATCAGCAATTTCAAAAGTAAAGTTGAAAAGTCACTTTAAAGTTGACAAATAGTATTCCAGGACTGTATATAATAAAATAATTTATTCCAATACAAAAGACGTTGAGCGCTTTCACTCGATACACTCGAGCTTCCTCAGAACAATTAAAATGCTCATCAATCACTGTTTAAATACAAGTAATGGCGCCCAAAAGTTTTTTAACTTACTTAAAGCAACAGTGTTGAATAACTGATTTACTATAAAAGCATAATACTGTTACAGTCCCTTAATTCTTTACAATAGTACTAAAAATACTTATTTCACAATATGTTCTTATAAAATAAGAAATGTCACATACTAATATTCATATTAAAATATTCCTATTGAAATATATACCTTAATATAAGTAAAAGTAAATAACTTCTACCTAAAACTTCATACAATATTGTCAATACCATACGCTATATTCTTATGAGAATTTACCATAGTTCTAAATATATATATTATAATGGAATTTAGACCTTAAAGATTACTATAACATTAAAACTGTATATTACTTTTTATCACTATGGATGTCATTATAATGACCTGAAAACATTAATTCTTAACCATCAATAGTGGTTTAACTGTGATGTAATCATTAATTCCAGGCCAAGTCATGGCGTCTGTGTATATTTGCCACCAATATTCTTTGAATGCCAACCAATTCTTTATGTTACCCCCCCTCGGGTTTGGTTTTATTTTCTCCAGGATGGCAAATTTAAAAATGTGTTCTATGCCTACATCATTTATATGCTTAAATAACGCATTTCTTCCATCCTTAGTTTTAATGCTATATAAATGGGAATATATTCTTTTCTTAAATTGTCTTTCAGTCCTACCAATATAATAAGCTGGACATATATTACACTTAGCAATGTATATAATCATACTGGTAAGACAATTACCATATACTGGTCTAATTACAGTTCTATTATAATTCTCTAAGACTATTGTATTATCTGTATATATATGACTACATTGGTCATAAGCCCCACATTTACAAGTGTGTTTCATATTATTAATATCACTTGTAAGGCTATTTTCAAATAGATATTCCAAATTCTTACCCATCTTGTACACAAAATGTGGTTTGGGCCCTAAAATCATGTGTGTTTCTTCATCCATTGAAAATATTTGCCAATTCTTGTTCAAAATTTCTTTTACTTGATTGGAATATGGTCCATATTGTACTATACATGCTTGTTTGAATAGCATTCCTTCTTTTTTATCCTTTGCTTCCTTACTTATACAACATTTTTACAAATGGTGGTGGGTAGGGAATTCAGGCTCTTGCCACTTGGGCACAAGGTATAGGGTTCAAGCCTTATTCTCTACCCACCACCATGTAACACCTGGGGCATTTCACACACACACACACACACACACACACACACACACACACACACACACACACACACACACACACACACACACACACACACACACTACTCACTCTGAAAGTGTCCCATCTTCCATCTGTTTCCTCCCGCTTGCGAATCCGTCCGTTTCCTCCCGCTTGCAAATCCATCCGCTTCAGGTCTCATCTTCCATCCATTTCCTCCCGCTTGCAAATCCGTCCGTTTCAGTTCCCGCTCGATTCCTCCCGCTTGCGAAACCGTCCGTGTGAATTCCCGCTCGCAAACTTGTAAATATGAGCGAGAGCGATGATGTCAGCACGCCTGCGACTGGACTGTCTGCACGGACTTCTTCTTAAAGAAGAACGCACTAAAAAAAAAAAAAAAAAAACTTTTTTTTTTTAAATTACAGCATTAACTCGTCAGCCGATTCCAGGGGGGTGCAAGTGCACCCCCTTGCACCTGCCTGCGGGCGCCCTTGCCTAAAGGATATACACATTCTATCATTCAGGCAGTCATTCGGAGAAGTTGAAGGTCAGAGTGCATCAAACAACCAATGAGCTGTGTGAGTAAATCCATTTTGTAGGGAAGCTTTTGGTAGCTACCTTTGGCCCCTTTCAAAAGAAGGAAGAAGCACTATTTCTTGGGCCAAAAGGGAGTCACCACAATTATCTTTGGGGAGTCCTTCTGCATCTTTAGAAGAACTCTGGTTATAATCAGGAGAAAAGGTGAACAGAATACAGGAATGTTCCTGACCATGGGAATAAAACATTCATCAGTGTTCCAGGCCTGAATGGAAGGAGGCCTTGAAGAGAATTTTTCAAATGTCCGTTGTGGCCATAGGCAAATAGCTCTACTTGAGAAGTTATTCACAGATTGACCAGTTCCTGCAAGTCTTCCAAGTGCATCTTTCATTCATGAGAGTTTGTCCTGGTCCTGCTCATCTTGTCTGCAGCAATATTTTGCTCTGATGGAATATAAGTAGCCTGGAGGGACAGAATGAACTGAGTTGCTAGATCCCAGGCTATCACAGCTAGACTGCAAAGGTGGTATGTTCTGGTTCCCCACGTTTGTTTATGTACCACATCACTGTGGAGCTGTCTGTGATTACTAGTAGAGGACCTTGAGTCTGAAAATCGTTTAGAGAGGTAAAAGCATTTATTAAAGCCATCACGTCTTTGACATTTATGTGCTTTAGCTCATCCTCCTTGTTGCAGAAGCCCTGTGCTTTCACTGCTCAAACACAGCTCACCAAGCAAAGTCGGTACATTTATCCTTACAGACAGAGTAGGGACTGAAAGTGAAAAAGAAAAACTTGTGTTGAAAGACAACTGACTCACACATCAGAATAACTCCCTTTTTCACAAACCCCAGCACTGTAATTTGAAATGAGAAGGGTAGTGATGCTGAGTCCAAACTGATTTGAGACGCCACTAAATCCTCCTCATATGAAGTCCGGCCAAAGAATCATGAGAATAGTGGAGGTCATGAATTCTAGAATTCTGGGATATTCCCTGTACGGTTCCTGAATCTGGTTGGAAAACATCCAAAATTGTTCCTTGTAACATTTCACTTTGTCTTGAGGAAGAAAAGATATCATGAGTGCTGTAGCCAGAAGAAATTCCAGAAACACTAACATGTAGGAAAGAATGAGAGATGATGTGTCTTTGTTCGCCTGAAATCCCAGGCTGGGAAAAAGATTTGTTATCCAAGCCAGAGACTATTGACAGCCTGTGAATGAATATGTGGAAATCAGGCAATTGTCTAAATATGGGAAAATGTGACTGCCCTACAACCTGCAATGGGCTATGACAGGAACCAGGCCGTTTGTAAACAATCTTGCAGCTGTATATAAACCAAATGGAAAGAGTAAAATGAAAATGTGAATCAGACACAGAAAAATGCAAAAAATGTCTGAAATCTTTGAGAACTAGAATGTGATGATAAGCATAATTTAATCCAAAGTTACTTGATGTGAAGGCTCAGAAAAGAAAGGGCTAGGACAGGTATCTATGTTTCTTTGTTCATGCTTCAACTGTCCAGATTTTCACAAAATGCATAGATTTTTGTCTCATAATTTTGGTGTACTATTGATAAAATTTGTGTTTTTCTGGCAAATTATTGAGGATTGAAGTCCTAAATAACAGTAAACATTTGAGTTTCAGACTTAATACCCTTCATAAAATATATGTTAAGGCTAAACCTGTCATTCTAACAAATTTCTAAGTTTATTAGAGCAGTATTTAAAGATTCAAAAGATTCAAAGAAACTTTATTGTCATTTTGGACCATACAAGTGCAGCCTAAATGAAATTACAAATGTCAGCTCATGAGAGAAATGCAGTGCAAATAGCACCGATACAGCAGTATCAGTGAATAACATAAGAAAGAAAATAACACATATCACATGCAAGAGAGTTCACATTACATAAACACACTCAGTACCCATTATCTAATGATAAATAATAAATAAATACCCACCGCCAAACCCCTTCACCGTTAAGACAGAGAATCAATAGAGACTAGTGAATAGCAGCTGTTTAGTTACTGTATTGCACTTGTTACCGTAGACGTGACTCAGTATAGCCATCATGTCATAATTTAAAAATTGTCCCTATGGTTAGGCCTTTATCCCCCCCTTATTTTTAGCTTTGTCCAGATTACTTGCATTTAGAGGTTAAGAGACTTCTGTAACAAAATGATTTTTAAATAAAATTCTTTTCTCTCTTGGGTTTAGGGAAACCGTTTCTATAATCCCCTAAGACAGCGCCCGATCTAGTATAGGAGGGAACAGGGAGGAAGGGACTTCCACTGCAAGTTGTAACCCTTTTGAATGCTTATCAGTACCCAGGAGTCTGGGGTTATTTTGTGCCAGTGAGGAAAGTGAAGGCCTAGACTCTGAGATAGCTTTGTAGTTTGCTTGCCTCTACATTGCTAGGAAGGCGTGTTCTGTTTCCCAAAAGAAGAACCTGAACTGGAAGAAATTCCTGTGTTATATTTTGGAAAGGGGTGGGTGAAAAATGTGTCAGCCCACTGAATTAACTTTCTCCTATCGTCAGACCTTTTAAGGACCTCAGCAGAAGAAGGATTAAATAACACTTGTTTATCTGTGAAAACATTCAGACTCTCAGCTTTAACATCCACTGGCAAATGCAGAGAATGTTGCCAGGCAAATCATATTATCACTAACCCATAGGCAGCTGCTCTAGAAATGACATCATCACTATCATAAGAACATTTCAAAGAATGATTGATTGCCTGAGACATAGAAGACACTATCGAATTTAGAGATACTTTAACTACTTAAGAAGGGAGGTCAGCAATTAATTTTCTTATACTGTTAAAAGTAGCCAGCAGAAATTTAGATATATGAGCCTGACAATTTAGAATTCTTAAGGCCAAGGTGGAGGAAGTACAAATTTTCTTCTGAAATTTATCAAAAAACTTTGACCAGATAGTCAGGAGTACATGTGGCTGCAATAATGAGTTTGACAGAATCTGACTTTGACAGATAAATTACTGCAGGATCCGATCTGGGGTTAGCACCTTAAACAAACTATGTGACTTTCTTGGAGAGGGTGACTGTCACAAAAAGTGCTGGATGCCAGAAAAAAAGTCTTCTAAAGCTGGCAACACAGGAGGAACAGGTTGAGGTTGAGGGAAAATTCACTTGTAATAAATCATAATACTTTTGTTGAGATTCTGGAATTTCTTTTTGATCCCACTGAAACAAATACATCAGTCTGGCAATAGTATCAGAAAACGGTAACTCTTCAGAAGGGAAGTCTGAAGAATTACTTTCATCAGAGTCAGATTCCCCACTTTGAGGACAGGAAGCTTGAAAAATACAGTTCCAGTGCAAATCGTGTCTCTCAAACTGGGAATCAGTATCTGAAATAGAGGAAAATGTCCTTTTAAAACTAGGAAAGGACTTAGCATTTAAAGACTAAAAGGGTTTAAATAAATCCCTAGCAAAGTCAAACCAATCTTCTTCATGTGTTATAGGAGAAGAAAAATATTTAGTTTTCTGTTTACTTTTTCATGAGATAACCCTATGAAACGAATGGCTTAAAGGACACTTCCTTTAACAGGACTGAAACTCCTCAGAGTGGCTTAGTGGAGAAGCATCCCTCATTCCCTTCCCTGGTGCTGGCTTTAATGACTTCCCAAGGAGAGAAAGAGATGAGTGGTCCAATGAACAACTGACAGCCACAGTGAAGTCACTCGACAGTGGCTGAAGCAAAAAAAAAGAAGCTGGAGATATAGCCAGAGCCTCCTAGAAAACTTGTTTTCTTGTGGCTCAGGGAGGGATCAACAGAGTTATTTGAACCAGGTCCATGGCCTGCCCAAAGCAGGAGTCCCACAGGTGGATAGCACCACCTAGAAAAGTTTCCTGAATGAAAAACTATTTTTTCATGTAAATTGCCTTAGTGATAATTATCAAACACACTAGCCCCAAATCTTCACAACACTGTTGTGCAGAAATAGCACCTTCACCAATATATCATGAAGGCAATGACAACCAGTTAAAGGCGTCTCCTTAGCCTATGCCCTTTCACGGCTGGTTTTATTGGATAATTCGTGTTCAGTCCTGGGAATCTGTAGGCTTGTAACTTCCCAATCCATCGCATTTCTTTTGATTCAGTGATATTATCTGTATCACCTCCTCTAGATGTTACCAACATGATCTGTAGCACTTTAAAATGAAATGCATGCCCTATATTGTCACGGATAGGTTTTGCCAAGGGATGTTTATAATCAGTCCATCTAATGTCACTTACATGTTTTGCGACCCTTTCTTTCAGTTGCCTAGTTGTTTTCCCCACATAAAACCTGCTACAGAGGTCACAAGTAGCTAAGTAAATCACATTTCTGGTCGTACAATCAGCATAAAAGTTGCTGTAATAGATTTTTCCACTGACTGGATGCACAAACCTATCACATGTGTTAATATACTTGCAGATGGTACACCTCCGGCACAGGAAGGTTCCTTTCTGATTTCATGTAATGGAGCCTTGACAGACTTACTCTCTGCACAATAGTTGTTTCAAGTTCTTGTTGTTCTGGAAAGAAAATTTTGGAGCAAAACCAACTATTCCCTTAAGATCCTCATTGGATGTTAAGAACTTCCAGTTGTTCCTTATAATATTACAGATGTCCTTCATATGTTTCGAATTAGTTAGCGTCATTCTTGTGTCACTCCTCTTGCTATCACTGTTCGTACCAGCGATGTCTGAACCCTCTCTGTCATGAATGCAGTGACAACCAGTTAAAGGCATCTCCTTAGCCTATGCCCTTTCAGGGCTGGTTTTATTGGATAGCTCATGTTCAACCCCGGGAATCTGTAGGTTTTTTTAGCTCACCAATCCACTGCATTTCTTTTAATTCTGTGATATTATATATATATATATATATATATATATATATATATATATATATATATATATATACAAGAGAATGTTACAGAAGAAAATACTCTCTATAAGAGACCTAGCATACCCCTATATATATATATATATATATATATATATATGGTTCTACCTGACATAGTCGAAACCACACAACACCGACAACCACATCACCGACACCACATATCCGACAGTCCATAAACACGAAACCACACATAACCGACAACGAAATAACCGACGGTACACAAACACGAAACCCCATACACTGCACACACCACAATAACAATTAAAAACAAAACACATCCCCATTCCACAAACCACACACACAACACAAGCACACCAAAATCCTTACAAGCCCACACTAAACCTTACCCTAACCCTAAGGTCCGTCACTATCGCACACTTACCTACCCGCTCCCTAACCCTAACTCACTTAACCCGCCGCTATCGCTCCCTAGCCGTAACTCACTTAACCCACCCCTATGGGTCCCTAACCCTAACTCACTTAACCCACCCCTATCGCTCCCTAAGCCTAACTCACTTAACCCGCCCTATCGCCCCTAACCCTAACTCACTTAACCCACCCCTATCGCCTCCCTAACCCTAACTCACTTAACCCACCCCTATCGCTCCCTAACCCTAACTCACTTAACCCACCCCTATCGCTCCCTAACCCTAACTCACTTAACCCACCCCTATCCCCACAGACCGTCAATCTCCACACTTACCTGCCTCGCACCCTAACGTCCGTCACTACCGCATACTCACACAGCCTTTCCCCATGTCAGCATCCTCGGCGTTGGTGTTGTCATCCGTCGTGTCGGTCTTCTGCATTGTCGATGTTCTGCCACTCGCGATTCGCGCCGGTCTTCTTCACTTTCGATCTTCTGGAGCTCCGGATTCCGATGTCGGTCTTCTGCGCTGTCGACGAAGTCAGGTAGAACCATATATATATATATATATATATATGGTAGCACATGAAAAATACAACTCCATAATTTTTAGAGAGGAGTTTAGTTTGACCCCAATACTGGGATAACCACAGAACTGTAGGAAATATATTTTCCATGACTCTCTGCTTTATGAGCTGCATCTTTAACACGGTGTTGGTATGGAGGAAAAGCTATCGAACGCAAACATATATAAAACTAACCTATATGGGGATTTCAAAGTAAGCATTCCAAATGGGTCATCCCAAAGTCATTGCTAGTGCTTTTAAACTTGTGTGTGTGTGTGTGTGTGTGTGCGTGGGTGTGCATGGGTGTGCGTGGGATTGTGTGTGCGTATGGGTGTGTGTGTGTGGGGGGTGAAATTTATGTTTTATATTACCTGCATATTTGTTCTAAGACATTTGGTACTGGTTTTAATGGGAGGTTTAGAATTCTGTAAAGCTCTGTTAGAAATCTGGTATCTTACTGTTTTAGTTTAGAATAGTAACATTTGCAGGTAAGGATCTAATCTTGTCATCCTCTGCCTGTTTCTGTTTGCCTTTTGTATAACAATCTGGCACTGTATATGTACAGTACTAGGAGTCAGCAAGAGTAAATTAACTTTTTAAAACATTGAACAGCTTAGAAAACAGTTTATTTGATTACTAAAAACTATGATTTGTTGGTAAAGATTTGTCAATGTCATTTCTATCAAGTGCTGTAATGACTAGATATCATAAAGTTAAAGTAAGGGAAAATATGACAGAGAGGCAAAGCTTTATATTTTTGACTGTGTGAAGTACATCTAACATGCTATAGAATAAATAAATGCAATAAAATGTATATAGTTTTGCATTGTTGACTTGAATGGCAGTGGATGCTATCATAAGGAATTTTATAGGTGAAATACATTGATATATATATATATATATATATATATATATATATATATATATATATATATATATATATATATATATATTTTTTTTTTAAGATGGCAGTGCCCATTGTGGCTCTGGCTGCTCCGGCTCATTAGGAAAATGTGCAGTATGTGTTTAATTTTATGTCTAATTTAGAAGAAGTAACAGGATCAGATGAAAATGCATATGTAAAACTAAATTATAGCAGAGATACTCTGCTAGAACTTTAACTATTAAGCACTCCTTGTGAAAGCTTGCTGAGTTACTGTCTGCAGGGCCTATGAGGCCTACAACAGACTACAAATTCTGCAAATTAGGAATCATGCTCAATCATGGTCAGAAGTGCTTTGTGCAAGCAGAGTCAACTTTTACCCGTTACAAAAGGAGGAGAACACAAAAGAAATGTGAAAGATCATGAAAACGCAGATTTCAGGGTGGAATCACTGCCGGATTAAAAGCTAACCCCTACAGCCTGCGCTTCCATCTATTTTACTGGCAAAGTTTGCTCCTCAGAAAACAAAATTGACTACCTAAGACTAGAACTGACTACTCAAAGCAAGGTGAGAAAGTGCTGTGTGCTAGAGACATGGCTAAATTCCAACATTAATGATAGTGCAGTTTATGTGGAGGGGCTATCATTATTTCAAACAGACAAATCCCAGACTCTCAGTGGGAAATCTCGGGGAGGAGGAGTCTGTATTTACATCAACAATAACTGGTGTTCCATCCGTGAGATAGTCTCCACTCACTGCTCTGAAAATATAGAATACATGTCATTAAAATGTAGACCATTCTACTTGCCTAGGGAATTTAATGGGGTTAGTGTCACAGCTGTATACATTCTTCCCAGTGCTCATACAAATAAAACACTGGCAACATTATACCAACTGATCAGTGAATTGCAAAACCAGAATCCGGACTATGTTCACATAATAGCAGGAGACTTCAATCCAGCCAGTCTGAAGTCAGTTCTACCACATTACTTTTAGCACATGGATTTTGAGGTTCCCTATTATATCAGCGAATGCTTAAAACATGGAACGCTGTTTGATCGACCATTTTAAATCAAAACTGAGAAATCCCGAACACACAGAACAGCGATTTTTTCCCTCAGGAAAAAAGAATCACTGGGCCATTTTCAGGACTTTGCCATTTCCTCCACTGTGGTGCAATCTTGGAGTTGGTTTATTTCAGTAGTTTGGGTTTTTTTTTTTTTTTTTTTTTTTACAGAGCAGCGATTTTTTTTCCCCTGGGAAAAAAAAAAATCACTGTTCTGTGTGTTCGAAATTTTAACATTTTGATTTTTAAGGGTCAGTCATACAGCGCTCACTATTTTAAGTGTTTGCTGTTATAATATAGACCCAATTTTGCAACTAGGGATGAGAACATATTGGATAAGGTCTATATCAATGTCAAACTAGCATTTAAGGCAGTGCCTCACCCACACCTGGGAAACTCAGACCATCTCTCTATAATGCTAGTAGACCATTATTAACCAAAGGGAAGCCATCCAAGAAATAATTAAAGTTATGACCAGAGGGTGCAGTCTCAGGACTTCAAGATTGCTTTGAAAGCACAGATTGGACCATGTTCAAGGAGGCAGCCACTGTAAACCAGCACATCAACCTAGGACAGTACACAGAGTTTATGATGGGATATATATATAAAGTGTATGGATGATGTGACAGTAAATAAGAACATCACCATATGTTCAGCCATAAACCCTGGCTTACAAGTGGGGTGTACAAGCTTTTGAGAGCACGCAATGCTGCCTTTAAGTTAGGAGATAAGGATGCCCTTAGGTTAGCCAGAACAAATTTAAATAGGGGTGTGAGAGATGCCAAATGTGCCTATGGACAGAAAATTCAAAGTTACTTCACAGACCTAAAGACTCCAGGCATCTGTGGCAAGGAATTAAATCCATAACATACTACAGGCTATTATCGTCTCAGTGTGATGACAGCACTGAATTTCTCAACAAGCTCAACATATATTTTAGCTGGTTTGAGGAAAAGGACAATGCTAGGATGATAAAGTGCTCTGTCTCAACTCAGCTGATGTTCGGTGGAACTTACGCAAGGTAACCCCAAGGATAGTGGCTGGACCTGACAACATTCTGGGGTGGGTACTCAGGGACTGTACTGATCAACTGACAAACGTCCTCACTGATATCTAAGAACTCTTTGAGTTAGGACATTGTATACAAATGTTTTAAAAACACAACCATTATATCATTGCCCAAGAAGTCTCCACCATCAAGCCTCAATGACTACTGCCCCATAGCTCTCGCCTCCACTATAATGAAATGCTTTGAAAGGCTGGTCAAAACTATATAACATCAAGACTTTCTGCAACTTTTGGTCCTCTCCAATTTGCTTACTGAGCTAATCGCTCCACAGTAGATACTATTTCATTGGCACTACACTTATCTCTGGCCTACCTGGAAAACATTAGCTGCTATTCATTGACTTCAGCTTTGCCTTCAGTGCAGTCATCCCTCAGCACCTGATAAAGAAACTGGTTCAAATGGGTATCAGCACCCCACTGTCCAACTGGATACTAGACTTCAGCATAGATAGACCTCAGAGAGTATAGGTTGGTAAGAACACCTCAGAGAGCATCATTATGAATACTGGGTTACCACAGGGCTGTGTCTTGAGCCCCTGGCTGTTAACTTTGCTGATCCATGACTGCATCACCAGGTATAGTTCAAATCATATAATTAAGTTTGTAGATGTTCATAGGTTCATAGGTTCATAGGTTTATACTAGGCTATCTGCCCTAAGGCATTTATAAGCCTAGCCCAAATTATTGTGGCTTACGCCACCCCTTATATGAAAAAATAATGTGCCCATTAGTTTGTTGTGCCTCTGTCCAGCAGTGACCCAGAGATGATTCCCGGGGTAAACCTACGATCTCCCATCCACAGGTCTAGATTTCTCTTGAACAGAGTCAGCGAGGTGCTCTGCCTCACATGGACCGGGATTTTATTCCACAGCATAGGGAGTCTCTGAGTGATAAATCTATCCCTCCAGCACGTCCTATTTATATCCGTGCTAAGGTTTAAGTCGCTTGCTCTAGTGGTTTTGGTGGATTTGGATTTTTGAGGTGGAGCATGTCCATTAATTCCGGGTTGGACATGGCCTTGTATGTCAGGCACATGTCACCTCTGAGCAGACGGTATGCGACTGAATAGAGCTGGAGTTTCTTCAATCTGGCAGCATATGACAGATTTTGGAGTCCCTTTATCCTTTTGGTGAGGAACTTTTGGGGTCTCTCCAATTGCTGCAGATGTCGGGTGAGATACATCCCTAATGGGGCATTGTACTCGATCATTGGTCTGATAAGTGAAGAGTACAGGGGAACAATGACCTCACTAGATCTGGATGTGAATCCCTTCATGATCAGGTGGGCAATGTAGAAGGTCTTTCTAACCACTTTAGCAATGTGAGTGTCAAAAGAAAGGCCACTGTCAACCTGGGTCCCCAGGTCCCTGATAACCTCTTCTGTGCTTAGTGGATTGCCACCTATATGGTAGCTTGCGGTTACCTTGTTTTTCCCGAAGGGTATGACTATACATTTTTTGGCGCTTAACTTCAGGCCATGGCTCTGGCACCAGCTATCTGTTTCCGTGAGTCCCTTCTGAAGGATATCCGTGTCCGATGCACTTTCCACTATGGCGCCCAGTTTGCAGTCATCTGCAAACTTTGTCAGCCAAAGTCCTCCCATGTTGGCCTGTACTTCTGAGAAGTAGATGCCAAACAATAGGGGCCAAGGACCGAGCCCTGTGGGACACCACTTGTGACCGGCTTGGAGTCTGACACAGCGCCAGCAACTCTAACCCTGTGGGTTCTGTCCTTAAGCCAGTTTGCAACCCATCTTGTGACATATGGGTTTACATTTAAGCTGGTAGTTTTTCTACAATACCCGAGTGGGGTATTGTGTCAAAGCCTTTGCAAGGTCAAGGCAGGCTGTATGGACTGCCTTTCCTCATCAATGGCCTTGGTGACTATTTCAAGAAGTCGACCAAGTTCAAAAGGCATGATCTTCCCTTGACAAATCCAAACTGGGTCGGGTCCAATGTCTGCAAGTCCCCTATATCTTTGTTTATGAGCTCCATTATGATCCTCTCCATAGCTTTGCAGACTAGACTTGTTAAGCTTATGGGGCGGTAATTACCAGGGTCCGTGAGGCGCGACCTTGGTGGACTGGGACCACAGTTGCCGTACGCGACTCCTTGGGCATGTATCCTGTGGTAAGGCTGAGATTAAACAGCTGCCTTATGTGCGGGTTTAATTCCTCATATAGCACACAGCCGGGGACACCATCCGTCCCATTGATGCTGTGTTTTTAGCTTTAGAGAGAGCAGCTTTCACCTGCGCATTTGAGATGTCCGGGAGGCTACACTCGGCTGGGATAGTTATCTCTCCTTTAGGGGAGAGGGGTGAAGTTTGCACTGAACCTGTCTGCCAGTATGTTGGCAATGTCTGTGGGTTCAATGATTTTTGTATCATTTTGGACTAATTCTGAGCATATCTGTGAGTTTCCACCCAGGTTCCTAACATAGCTGAAAAAGGCCTTATGATTGTCCTTTGAATCCATGGCAATTTTTCTCTCAAAATTGGCCTTAGTTGATTATCTGAGTGCTCGTGATTTTAAACTAATAATGATAAGGGGTGACATTCCTTAAAGGGAATTTGTTCTATCATGTAATAGCTTTCTCCTCTTATTGTCAAGTTTGTTAATGGCTGGGGTCCACCCGACTGGACGGTTGCCCTTTGCGGAAAGAGTCTTGGTTTTATTTGGGATTGCCTGATCCATGCAGTCCTGGAGGTGTTCATA
The DNA here is from genome assembly GCF_019279795.1 of Protopterus annectens. Lineage (NCBI taxonomy): Eukaryota > Metazoa > Chordata > Ceratodontiformes > Protopteridae > Protopterus > Protopterus annectens. The sequence continues at coordinate 129,866,522 of NC_056748.1, read as the reverse complement.
GAAGGCATTTGTAAGGGCTTCAAGAGCTTGGGTTGTGGTTTCCTCTGACTCAGGGGCCTTGAAGGATACCACACCAGTCTTGAGTAGTGTGAAGTTTGCTTTAGAGAAGTTCTTCACTATGGTCTTTTTGTTTGGGGTGGGGCGGGATGTGGATTTCCAGTGAGATTAGTTTATGATCAGATCTCACCAATGAGGGATATACTTCCGTGTGGAGCATTTTGTCCCCATGTTTGTGACAATGAGATCTAGTATATTTTCTCCTCTCGTGGGAACAGTGACTAGCTGTTCCATGGCATTTGAATTTATGAACTCCAGGAACCGTTGGGCTAGAAAGTTAGGGCTTGAGTAATGTTCCCAGTCTATATTCGGTAGTTGAAGTCACCCAATATGATGGTGTTTGAGATACATTTATACCCTCCAGTGTCTTCAGGAAGGCTGTGTGGGGTTCCTGAGTTTGAGAGGGTGGCCTGTAGCATGCTACAATTTGTAGAGCAGTTTTGCCTATTGTTAGTTGCACCTGGATGGTTTCAAGCTTCATGCGTTGCCACCAACCTGGAGGTGTGAGTATCCTTTATGAATATGGATACACCCTCCTTTTGTGGAGTGGTCCGGGTTTTGGGGCCGGAACGCATGATATGAGGTAAAACCTAATAGTGCCGGGTGCTCTCTGGAGCCTTGAACCAGGTTTCAGTTACAGCACAGACATCGATGTTCTCCATACTGAGAAGGGCCTCGAGTGCGTGCATTTTGAGATTTAGACTTCTGGCATTGAGCAGCATTACCTCAATTTCTTCCCATTTTTGTTTTCTAGGGTGGTAGGTTTAGAATTTGAGCCTTGCCTAAAAAAGGCACTATGGGGGTGGCAAGAGCCTTAGCCAATATCCGGAATCCCAGGGGTGACAGGTGCAAGCCGTCCCTTGCGAAGCAGCGTGGCTTGTCAAGCATGTCATCCCAGGCAGACAGACACTGGATCCCCTTTGAATGACACCAGACATTAAGCCAATTGTTAAAGCTGATCATCTTGTCTCTATATTGTGGCATCATTCTTGATGAAGGAAGGATACTGCTCAGGGTTAGGGTCATACCTGCCTGGGCTACATAATCAGAGAGCAGCAATGATGATGAAATAGCGTAGTGAGAAGAGGTTAACCAACTGATTGTGTGGTGCGACAACAACAACCTGGCACTGAATGCGAACAAGACCAAGGAGATAATTGTTGACTTCAGAACCATGGAGTGTATCCTCCACTCACAATCCACAGTGAAATAGTGCAGAGGGTAAAAAGAACCACGTTCTTAGGGGTACATATCGCTGAGGACTTGTCATGGTCCATAAACACAAATTCTCATGTCGAGTAGACATAACAGCATCTCCATTTTCTGCGAAGAATGAGAAGAGCAAACCTTCCACCTCGTATTCTCACAGCCTCCTACAGAGACACTATAGAAAGTATCCTGTCAAACAGTCTTTTGGTATTGTATGGAAACTGCTCTGCTTCGGATTGGAAGTTTGTCCAAATGGTGGTGAAAGTGGGCGAGAAAATTATTAGGACCACTCTTCCACCTGTTCAGGACCTATACTTATCTTGACGTCTTAGGAGAGCCACTAAAATAGTCAGGGATTTCACTCTCCCCACCCATGAATTGATTCCCTTCCTATCATCTGGCTAAAGCTATCCCAGTATGTGGTTCAAAACCACCAGATTCAGTGAAAGCTTCCTTTCACAGGCCATCGCACCATTCACCTCTACTAATAACATGCACGATGATGGCCATCAGGTATAGCGGATATCTGTGTTGATGAGAACTCATATTTTTGTGCAATAACTCAAACAATGCAAAACTAGCCTTTTTGTGCAATACTGATAACTGTTGGAATTCTGTGCAATAATGTACTGTTTAGATTCGTAAAATTTTATTTATTTATTTGACATTTGTTGACTGAGTTAGTCTGAATGGGCAGATGTTCAGCGGTGACCCGAGGAGAAAAGCTCCATAGGATACAATAAAGGAAAAAATATGACATAAGAAATTTAGTATTAGGATAATCACATACAATTATTTCCACTGCATACAATCATTATAGTTACTTTGATAACTACATATTTGTATCAAATTATATGACAAAATAGTTTAATTAGTGTGGCAGTGACAAAAAGGTAATTCCATGCAGATTCACTGTATGATTGTTTGGATAGTTACAATGGTATTAAGCAGGTTTGGGGTACAATGATAGAATGTTTTGGGTGTTATGTCTGTAATGGTTTGCTGTGATGTAGTAATGTCTGTTGAAATGCTTCTTGTGATGTTTTGCACATTGAGTTTGGAGAAACGAAATTCTGAATGACAATAAAGTTTACTCTGACTTTGATTATTTTTTTTTCATTCACACTTATATTTTGGTTTAAGCCAGTTTGCTATACCTTTGATTACAGAAGCTAATTAGTGTAATTCTATATCTGTTATTCCAATAATTCTTATACTTCGTCTTGTAAATGAGTGACACATCTAACTTCAGATCTAAGGGTGACCTGTGTAAAAGAAAATATTTTTTGTTAATAATCAGATTTATCTAAAGGGTTTTAGTTCAGATGAGTATATGAAGGTATAAAGTATAATTTTAACTGCCATTAACTTGTATTCAAAATATGGTGACTTTATTGTACAGAATTCATTTGGTACGCATTATGTTCTTTACCCTATTAGCACATGAATGCATGAAAACCTTATAGCTGACACTGAGTTATGAATCATTTGAATCACAACAGATTGGACTGTTTCTTGGTTTTAAGATGCATGATGTTAACATTTCTCTCCATGATAGCGGAAGTGGTATATTAAGAGTTATAACACTGATAATAGAGCAAAAAAAGTGCTATCATCTGCCCTGGGATAGTTTTGTACAGTTCACATTAGCATACCATTTGATCTAAAATGTATTTATTTGTTTTTTATAGTAGGTATTATCATGTCCACAGAAAAGGGCTGAAGAAAGAGTATTTATTGTTCAGGAACATTCTTAGAAAGATTTAGGTTTTGAAAGAATGCGCCAGTCTGCTGAGAAACATTAAGGCAAGAAAATATATATTTTGGGGAATATTATTTGTTGCATAAGATTTTAGTGAAATAGTGAAGTGTGATTATTCTGTATGAGTGCACCATAGCTTGAAACATTTGGCCCCTAAACTGCAAGCTAAATCTCCTAAATAGATTTAAACTGCTTCTGGTTTTAATGAGCAGCATTGGGCTTTAAGTTTATTCAATGATTATTCTGAAGTTGAGTATATAGTGGATTCAACCTTTTAGAGACATAATAAAATGATGAAGTGATGAAACTCATCAGTGCTTGATTGATGATTAGTGTTAGCTATTTTAAGTGAATAATTTACATTTTGCAGAACTTTACTCTTGAACTGTCAGGTTTGATCCAAAGGGAGAAACTAAATTAACTTCCATGGTGAGTTTCACTTTCAGATTCAATGAATGGATAAATTGAATCACATTATTCCTGTCATAATATAACTGAAGCAAGTCCAGTAAATTAGAATCAGAAACCAGAAATAACTTTATTGTCATTCAACTCATACACAAGTGTATAGATGAATGACATATTTCTCCAAGCAAAAAACATAAACAAAGAAACACAAAACAAAAATACATAAACAACAACAGTAAAGGCACCAACTAAAGGCACAGAAGCTTCAACCACCGCATCTCTCACTCCAGCACCAGCAACATCAAAATCCCAGTCCAGACCCTTCGATATCACTGAAGGCACAGAAGCTTCAACCGCTGCATCTCCCACTCATGCACCAGCAGAATCCAAGTCCTAGTCCAAGCCCACTGACACCACAGATCACATAGCCCCTATCTACTACAGACCCAAATGGCCAAACCAGTCAAACAATCTTTCCTTCCTCAATCTTCACCTTCCACACCATCTTCACCATCTCGAACTCCAACACCATCAGCAGTGTCTTAAATCTATTCCTGTTTGCTCAGATTCAACGCAAACAAGTCCAATCCCCAAATCACGCTGGCAGACAAGGTTTCAGCCTCTGATTCCACATCCAGCCCAACTTCCATGTATTCAGTTTCAAAGAAGCAAAACTTACACTGAGTACTCTGCAAACATCACAGACACCATGGCTGCAGACACCAGCATACTCAACCAGACAAAATGGACCAACAGATCAAAGAAAGTAAAAGTACAAAACGGGACCCGGAGAAGCTGCTTCCACTTGTGGCACTGCCAGTAGGCTAGTATGGCATGACTTACCTGGCCATTTCTTTTCCAAATCCAATTTTTATTGATTTAACATGCATAACACAAATCATCCAAAACAAACTAATTAACCACAAATTACAGTTATTTTATCATGTGACTAATTACAATATTACTAGCATGTTAATCCTCAATATAAATAATTAAAAAAGATGGAGAATTCTACTTCTTTAGAAGTCACTTCTACCCTTATCTAGCAGTAGTTTTAGCTTTGTCCAAATGTAAAATTTGGTGGTTTTGTCTTGGAGTTCATTGCAATCACATTCATTTCTTTCAGGCAAGTCTCTGTGATTAACTGGATGAAATCTTGAAATGTATGATATCTGTTGCTTTTCTATAATCCTGTGATTGTTTTACTGGCAATTGCTAGTAAAGTCAACAATAATGTATACTGTTATTTTGAAATACAACTAGGTATTGGAGCATTAAATATTGTTAACCATTTATTTAAATAATATTTGTCTGACCAAGATGCCTTCATAAAATCTTCTACTTTTGATCAAAAGCTTCTAAGGCTAAATGTGAATAAAATGAATGTTCCTAGTCAGTTTTTACAATCTCATTATGTCTCCAGCATTTAACCTTCTGCATATTATGTATTCTGCTAATCTTATACTGTGTAATTCTTTCTAATAAAATGTTTTCCAAAATAATGATGATAAAAACAACCCAGCTACTTTTGATATCAACTTTTATTAGATTTGTCAAAGTCTTGAAATGATAAATATTACATATATTTCCAGTAATTATCTTGTAATGTCTTGTTTTTAGTTAAAATATTTTTTATAACGTGGCTACTCTGTTTGTGGGGCTAATATAAGGCTTTGCCTGTAGTTATTAAAGACATATAAGTCAGTACTAAGGGAAACATTTTCTTTATGCTTTACAGTTATCTTTTACTTCTTTTGTATGCATATTCTAAATGTTTTGTATAAATATCCAGTCATTTGGATTTAAATTAAATGTGCTAATAATTTCATTTGTCATTATTTTATATATTTTTAAACAATCTAATTAATAAACTAATCCCACATCTTTAAGGTTAACATTTTGTGTAGATTTGACCCATATATAAATTTTGAGGTGAAGGCAACAGAAAAAGTTATGAATAATCAACAATTTATTTCAATATTCTTATGTAAGACACTTTAAAATATTTTTACTTTACTATTAATTTATTTAGATGCTGTAAAATGTACTGTTTTATCTAATAAATAATTTTAGAAGCCATGTTAAATTATCTGCTATTTTATGAGCATACGATGCAACAAATTATTTATAGTTTAAAACATTACTTTCATGTAATTGTTTCCATCTTGTTTTCTAAAAGGGATCTATCAAATGAGAAATTTCTGTAAATAATGAGGCTTTTGAATAAGGTTCAGTGTCTGGGAATCCAATCCCATCCATATTTCATGATCTAGTATGATATTAAGTTATTTTTAGCTTATCTGGGTACCACAACAGTTTTAAAAGTATGTTATTAATTTTCCCCTTAACATATTTATTTGGAACTAAAGATAGGTCCTGTATAACACATAACACATTTGGGAGGAGCATCATTTTGTGTAGTTGTAATATATCTTCACAGGTAAAAAAAGAAATAAATATTCATTTTTTCAGTAATGTTTATAACATTTTTTACTAATCTCTCACATTTGATCTGAATTACATTTTCTAAATTATTGACAATTAAAATGCCTAGATTTTCAATGATTTTTAATTCATTCTTGATTCAATTGATAATCTTTTCCCATTAATTAAAAATAGTTTAATAAAAGTATCTGTTTTGTTTTCAGAAGTAAATGTCAATTAAGATATTCTTTCAGATTTGGAGATTGAATCAACTGGAGGTTTTAGGTTCTTACTAATGTCTTCAACTGTGAAAAGAATATTATCAGTAAATAGCTATATTTCAGATTTGGCTCAAGATCAGTCTATATGACTTGCATAACTTAGGATTTTTGTCATGTTGCAGTATGGGAGAAATAGCATAAATCCAAGAGGATGGAATTCTACTATAATTGTGAATTATGTCAGTCATATTTTAAAGAATGTAATTGTGTTGTACAATATCAGTTTATGTATTTCGGGAATAAGAGTGTCTAAGCCCAGGGCTTTGTTTACTTTTACGTTCCTAACTTGCTCTTTGATTTCAAGTAAGGTAATAACTTTCATGCATTTTATTTAAAATATTTTCCTTTAAACAATTTGCCTGAGTATCATTAATAAAATTCTCTTCTCCATTATTCCCTTGTAGTGCTCTTGAAAGGCTCAAAAGTATATCTTCTGACGTGCAGGATGACTCATTGTCATATTCCACAATAATAATGCTTTTAATCTGATTTATTTTATTATTTTATTCTATCAAATCTGTGCATACTTTTGTGATTTGATGCATATGATTGCAATCTATTTTTTTTATGACTTTTGCCATATGACGATTTAAAATATTTAGATTTTTTTATTTAATTCTTTAATTTGCATAAATTTAGTCTTATCTCTTTTTGCAAGTCTTTTTTGACTTCTAAATTTTATTTTGAATTTTATTCATATCTCCTTCACAGTCTTGTTTTTTTGCCTTACACAACAGTTTAATTTTACCAAATAAATAATCACTCTAAATAAGTAATTTGATTTCTTCAGCCCTAAGAGATCCCCAGAAAATTCACGATTTTATTGATTAGACATTCTTTGAAATTTTTCATTTTAGTCACATAAGCTGGTAATTTTCATTAAAGTAGGCAGTTGCGGTGGTGGTGCTGCGGTAGCATTGTCGCCTCACAGTAAGACGCTGTCCGGTTCGATTCTCAGCTAGCGTGTCTTTTGCGTGGAGACATGCGTGAATGGGCGTACCTTCATTGAAGGTTGTGCATCAGGGCTGGTAACTCGGCATGTAAAAATCAACTACCAGTCATTAGCGGACCGGAGTTCCACTGTGGCGACCCCGGAAAAGCCGAAAGACACAACAACAACAAGGCAGTAGCTAAAATTTGAGGATATATGAGCTACTATGGAATTATTTTCTGCAGTACTTCTGCTCCGACTATTTTATTTATGAAATATCTAGAGATAAAGTCTCGGTCTACACATGTTTGCATGCTGAATACATAAGAAAAATGTGTGAACAACTCCTCTAATAGATACTTTAAATCCAGATTTTCTGACCATTATTTTAATCTATTTGCCAATGCAGATATTTTTGGCACTTACTGGGTACTTGTATTTTTTTCATACAATATGCAATTAAAATCCCCTCCTCAACTGAGTCTTCTTAACATGCTTGTTGTTATTTCAAATATACAGTTATCCATACTTATTACTCCCATACATGGAAACAAATAAACATTATCCAAAGTAAATAATTTCTTTTGATATTCTTAAATTACCATGGGCAGCATTCTTATATTGTAAGTAAATGCATCAATGATGTTAGGCATTATGGTTTTCTTCCTCCATACCTCTTCTTTTTTTTTTGCAGTAAGAGAATTTATTAAAATGTCTAAATATCTATATATATATCTGTATATATATATATATATAAAACCAAACACAAAAATCCAGAATCTAAGTGGGAGCATGCTGTAATATAGTATCCAAAAACCAACCAACAGCACGTAAAATGCAGCCAGACTGGATAAAAACTTCAAAGACCAACGATCAAAGGATGCACTTCATCTCCAGCAAATGCGAAAAATCCTTTTCAGCACTATAAAATGCCTAGCATTTGTTTCACATAAAGTCAATCCACAGGAGACCAACAGATAATAAAACATCTTGTCTCATTTATTTAGGCAGAGGCTCAAACTAAAAATGACTATACAACAAACAAACATAACGGATAAGCGCTTTCAGGTTAGTACATCGACCCTTCATCAGATCCATAAAATAAAAAGGTGCCAAAAACTTTTTAAGACTCTGTGCCAATGGCACATCAGTTAGTGTGATCACACTCATCTACATCATGTCGAACCCGCCTTCTCAGCCTCCTTTTCCTTAATGCTGGCTGTATGGTAAAAATAGTATTTAGCCCAGGTTTCAGATGTGCTTGTAGTTTGCCAATCCAATGCATTTCTTCCTGTTCAAGTCTGCTATTAATGTCACCCCCCCTCCTTTTGGACATATAAACCACTTTCAAGACCCTAAAAGTAAAACTGTGGTTGGGATTAGCTCCGATGTGTTTTGCTAATGGATTTTTAAGATCTTTAAGTCTATTGTCACTAATGTGTTTAGAAAGTCTCTCCTTCATTTGTCTGATTGTTTTCCCTACATAAAACTGTTCACATCTGGAGCATGTTGCTAGGTAGACCACGTTCCTTGTTGTACAGTCTGCATAAAAATTAGACACAAATTTCTTCCTAGTAGTAGGGTGCACAAAACAATTGTCCATGCAGATGAATTTGCATGCATTGTACATCTCCTACACGGAAAAGTACCTTTCCTTGCTGATTCAATACTTGGCACCAAATAGTTCTCTTTACATAAAATGTTTTTCAGATTGCTGGCATTTCTGTAGCTAAAACTTGGTTCTTCACCCACTATTTCTCTACATTCATCATTGGATAACAGAATCTTCCAGTTCCTATTTATTATTTTACTCACTTCATCTGTATCTGTGGTATGTGTGAGAATGATTCTTGGTCTCTTTGACCCATTGCTGACTTGCCCATGTATTGCATTCTCCTGTTTACCTCGTAGGAATGGTCTAGCTTTACTCTCTCTTTCACTCATTACTTGTATTTTTTTCATTGTTACTTCCTTTTCTTTATATCCTCTCCTTTTTAGATGTTCAGACATCTCATCCATCCTATTCTTAATCGTAGCATCATTCGAATGTATACGCAACATCCTTAAGAGCTGACGTCTCATGATACTCTTATAGGTGCGTCTTGCATGCATACTATTCCTTGGCAGTATATTATTTTTCCAGCATTCTTTCTTGAATAGACTGGTTTCTTTGTCACCATCCTCGTTTTGCTGCATCCTTATATACAAAAAATCCATTTGTCTCTCACTATAAGTCATTGTGAACTTTAGAACGTTTGTACTACATTCAAAAAATGAGTGAAATTTTTTCAATTCCATAATGCTACCTTCCCATAAGATGCATATGTCATCGACAAATCTCTGATACAGTCTAAGGATGCATGTCTTTGCCTGCATGATGACTTGTATAATATACTTTAGAAAAGATAGGAAGCTTCTCATATTCTGATTAATTTACATGTGGTGCTTGCAGAAAGAAAAATAAAGCAGTGGTTGTGCCAGAATCATGAACTGAATCAGTGCATTTCTTTTCTGAAGGTGAAACTTGATTTATGTTCAATTAAAACAGTTAATGCTATTTAATTGAATAAGTTATTAATGCCTTAATCATGTAAATATTTCTGACTGGCCAGACCTTGCTCATAAAAGAATCTTATAAAGATCAAGGTGGAAACATATTGGGTTTAACTGCTAATGCATTTGTTTTATGTTTTCCATTGGTTCCAACAGTAAAGAAGCTGCAGTGTTGCACACAAAACAGTCAAGAATGAATATTCCTATTACAAAACTGGTGCTTCCAAAATGAGGATTATCCTGTTGCTAGTATGGAATTCCAAGCATCTGTAAGAGATACTCTTGTTCCCAGTATGGAATTGAAAGCATCCATAAGACTATGAGTTACTAGAACCGGAAAGGTGATATCCAATATGGTAGCACTAAAATACAGCCGAGGAGTTGTTTTAGATAGTACTATTACTATCTAGTCACAGAAGATCTGTCAAAATAAAAATCTATAATCTTATGCTGAGCATTAGAACTGCCAACTCCCTTTCAAGAACTGAGTGTGTAAAAACTGTGTCCTGGCTCAGATACAGAAGATGCTAAATAGCTTATAGATTTGCAAATGCTGTGTGATAATCCATCATCATCACTATAATTATATGCCTCATGTACAAAATCATTTTTATTAATCCCGAGTTCGGTATAGGATAATCTGTTTATTCTGATTAACTTGATAAAGTAACAAAATAGGTGATGTGCTTAGGAGTATAGTCAGAATTTCTGCAATTATATATCAACTTGGCTAACGAAGTAACTCACTTCCAGAATGTAGCCCCACCAACTGCAGCTCCAAGACTGCAAACAGCAGATGTTTTTGGACAGCATACTTTTTCAGTAGTGCTAATTTTACTACCATTTAATAAAACTGAACTGATGAATGGGTCTTAAATTAGTGATCACAGCCATGATCTTAGTCAGGCTTTTCTCCAAAAAATAATGCTTAGAAGTGGTGTATCATGATATGCTTTTTGGTTCCCCTTTCTCCTCCCCATGCCTACCACTAAGTTTGTTCTGCAACATGACTATCATCTGGGTAGCCTTGCGGGGGAGTGTCTTTTGCAATCTTCTATATCCTCTGCATGTCTGAAAGCATTGAAAAGGTGGGCATGCTGTGGGCAGTGTGATGGTGATGTGAGGTTGTCTAATCCCTAAAATTACTCACATCTACCAGAAGCAGATACATCAAGCTTGTCTTCTGTCTCCACTGAGGCTTGCGACTAAAACAAACCTCAGCGGTAGATGTTTCTTCTCTACTCACCAGAGAAAGACAAGCAGGGTAAAGCCGCAGCACTCTTCCTTCTCTTTGGTTAGTGACTCCAATGTATAGACTGTGACAAAAGGAGATAATGTCAGCACAGCTATCTGGAATTTTGTAAATAAGTATATGTCATTTGTGAATGGCAACATGATTTATATAGAAGTGTAAAAAGGGAGATATTGTCTCCACAGCTATCTGGGATTTTGTAAATAATTATATGTAATTTGTGAATAGCAACATAATCTATACAAGATTCTTGTGTTACAAACATATTAGAATTGTATGTCATGTGTATATCAAACTGGCCAGTACAGACATGTGTATTGAAAACAGTATTTGCAAAATACTTGTGCTTAAAATGGATCCACAGTGTTCCCTGCCGGAGTCGAACAGAATTGTACATACACTATTGTAACTGTTTAAATGTGTATATTTTAACTGTGGAAACTGGAATACAGGCAGTTAACTTCAGAAAAATTGCTGAAATTAAATTACTTTATGGCAGCTAGAGACAGAATGTCTGTACTAGGGAGATTTTTGTATTGTCTTTAAATTGAAATAATTACTAGTTTTGAAATGTGAAGGAATGCAAATGTTTTATGACTTCCAGCATTTGCCAAAGATCTGAGGTCTATGTATTTTCATAGGTAGATGCTAAATACTGCTAGCTTCCAGCAGAGGGGTGGGGTTCACCTGGGATAGAGTCAGATGACAAGAAATTATGTCATTCTACAAGCTATCCCAGCAATAATATTTGAGATATTAATTTGAAAAATCTCTGAGAGAGAGAGCGAGCATTCTATATTCTGTCTTGGACCTGGCAACAAGAACGATTCACTACACCTGCCTTGCTCTTCTTAAGTAAGTTTACTAGGGTATAGTAATTCTCTTAGATTCTGTCAGGAATATAGTGAAGCATAGTTTTGGATATTTTTCTTTATTTATTTCAGACTGTCATGCAATGTTGTTTTAAGTATTTTCTTTGATTTTGGGCTCTAGTGTCACTGTGAATATATACTGAGTATTTTCTTGTTCTTTTATTATTTGTTATTAAATATATTTAAACCTTTCACTGTGGCTGATCTTTGTGAGATGTATTTAAGTTTTGAGAGTACTTGCATATTTATTTGGTGACACTATGGGCCATTCCTAATAGCCTTGCTCTTGGTCCAACTACCTTTTGTGTTAATATTAATATTGTGCAGTAAGACTGGACTCTGTTTGTTAAGGGCCTTAAAGTACCTGATGAGAAATTGGCTGGTGGCAGTGATAACTACCTTATAGTCTTGGCAAAAGGTTTCATAGCTAGTAAACTTGTGCCAGCCTTTCCCAGGTGTGTGTGTGTGTATGTCTATATAAATCAAACCTGAAAGAGTGTGTGTGCCAGCTACTTGGGCAGGTACACGAAGCACTAGTTATACAAAGAGGGTCCTGGAAGTCTTAGCTTGGCCACTTAACTGAGATCTCAGCTCTGTAGCTATGTCAGTAGGGAGTCTTATTGGGAATCTGGAGAAAGAGGGAGAAACCAGCCCCAGACTGACTGTGGCATCTATGTGCTCTTAAGGGAAATTGCACTTGATGCAGAGAGCTTAATCTGGAAATACTGTGTGCGTGCTTGTCATCCTCCCACTGTACATCCCCCACTGGTGCCAGTGGTGAGGACTGAGCTGCTTGATTACTGGTCCAGTGGTGGGTCATCACATAGACTACAAACAGAATACAGGTCATGTGGGTTACAGTCAAGGATCCATCCTATTTTGCCACAACATACAATATGGGAAGCATGGTATATGCCCGGCTGATAAAAAAAACATTCTTAACCTTGTTTTTGCTAAGGGTAGTGACAAAATCAGTGAATTATTTCTAGTGCCCACTGAATGATAAGTAAATTCTGTCCCCAAGGTTGTGGCCAATATCTCATTTTTGTGACACTTGTTTCCTATCAACAAGCTAGAATCAACTGAAAACAGGTCCAGTTCTTCAAGCCTTACCTGATAGTGAAGATGTGTCATTCCATGTTATATGTACACAAAAAGCACCCTTCTTAATAATAGGTCTAATCACTGATTTATATTTATGTAACAGCACTGCAGCACTTCTACTTGGAATGCTTCTCAAGGCATCCTTCATTAGCCCATACAACCTCCTTAAAACATGATTAATATGCTTGTAAAAACCTAGTTCATGGCCAATCAATATATCCAAGTCCGTTGCATCATTAACTAGCAGAAGTATACAATTACCCAATCCATATCTTGCAACCTTCTATCGACAAAATGAGGAACACTGTCTCTCTTAATGTGGAACAAATGGGCAAAATGTGGAACACTTACTAATGGATTACTAACAAATTCAACTAGGAAGCTCATAGGATGGCTAAAATGTAATATTTTTTACGTATAGAATAGTTAATTTAATGAAACGATAGAATTCAGTTCTATTTACCATTGATATCAGTTAAAAAGAATTCCAACACTAAATGTGTGAAGGACCCTTTCAGTGTGGAATGTTGAGGAACAAGAACTTTTTAAGACTGCAAATGAGGTACATTTGAGAGGTATGACCCAATCCAATGGGATATCTTGGATTTCCCTTTCCAAAATGTAAAGCAGTACTTTTTATGCATTAACCCTCATACTCTTCAAGGTAGTCCATTCAAACATTGTGTACAAACACTCTTACCACCTTTCCTGTTGATTAATATCCATTACTGTAGTTCCATTCTTGGTGTCATTGGTGAATTACTTACCCATATGATTTCAGTATTAGGAAACATAGTGATAAATAAACCAAATAACAGGGGGCCCAACACGGATTCCTGGGAACACCAATGTTAGCTAAGACTTTCTCGGATAAACTGTGATACAATTATAATAATTCCACCTCAGCCAGCTCATGCTACAGTTTATCACAAATGGATTGATTTTCAGGAACATTGTGGTCATGAATAGTACAGCATATGGCACAGTGTCAGAGGTTTTAACAAAATCCAAGTACATGATGTCTGTAGTCACCCCTAGATTCATTTTATCAATTATGTTGGAATAGGAACCAAGCAAGTTTGTTAGCAACGTACTTCACAAAATCCATGTTGATTTACGTCAGTCTCATCTGTAGCATAGGTTGGTAATAGTTGATATAAGAGTCTTTCAAAACATGTACCCAAGACGCAAATTATATTAACTGGCCTATAGCATTCTACTAATATGAGGTTATTTCATTTTGGTATTGCAACAGCCTTTTTCCAGATTTTAGGAATATAATATGCACTCAAGAACAGCTGATAAAAAGGTAAGATAGGGTAGCAAATTCTTAAAAGTGTTTCTTAAGAAGGAACCATTCAGTCCTGAGGAGCAGTAGCAGTATTGAGTTTAATTATATTAAATATATCATATGTCATTGATTTAATTATTGTGGGATATTCATTTATTCATGTTACTGCAAATGCCCCCTGCATCATGGTTAGAATTTTGAGTGCACATAAAAAACTCAAGTGCAAAGATATTTACTGATCTGTCTGTATCAGTGGCTACATGTTCTTCCACCCTAGTACTTATATTTGATAATCCATCTTTACTACAGTATCTTAGATGTCTAAACAAGGCTTTATAGTTACCAAAGGTAAATTCTATCAACTTTATTTCATATTTTCTTTTATTTTTTTAAGATGTGTCCTTCCATTGACATGTCAGGTTTCTGTAGGTAATCTGTAAAATTTACTGCAAACGAGCCATAATTCAATTCAAAACATGAAAATGATTTTTAAAAAAATCTATATAGTAACACAGCACAGTGATTCCAGGACTTTGTAAATACAAATGCCCTGGAACAATCAAAGTATCCATTATGGGAAACAACATCTTAGACCTTGTCCTTACCAGTATGGGGGCATCTTGCATCATCTACTATGCATCATTTTCCCATCGTAGGTCTGATCATAAATCTGTCTCATTCAAAAAAATTAAAACCAGAAGGTCCCTCCACCCATGGCTCTTTTAGAAACTTCTCTAACACAAACTATATACTCATACTGTAAGTGATATGTTGCCAAGCTTCAAATCCCCACCAAACCCAGAAAGCTTTGAGAAATGCATGAACGTGTACACCATCAAACTGTACTAGCATGTAAACAGCAGCATAGACAGTCTATAGCCTGTAGAAACAAGAACAGGACAAATCCCAGAAACAACTCCTCCATTTAAACTATAATATAAACAAGCTATATAATAAAAAGAGAATTCTGGCCGAAGGAAAGAAGTGTAATGCCAAAAATGATACAGCCATCATCATTAAATTAAACAAACAACTCAGGTGCTTAATGAAATCCACCAAAGCCAAATTTGAGGTGAAAATAGCAACACAAGCTAAAGAAACCCACAAGGCATCTTTTAGTTATATTTGTAATCTCAGGAGCACAACACAGCAATGTGTTGAAATGATTATGAACAATGTTACAATGTTACCTTTATAGATGATAAAGATATAACTATCTACTGGCCGATAGATTCAGCTCACACTTTCCCCTCTCTCCCCCAATCTCTTCCACGTAAAATACCCGGAACTGACCCACCCTCCAGGTATCACACAAGACCCAGTCTTGAAAGAGCTCTCTAAAGCAAATAATACTGCATGGATGGATCCTGCCAGTATCCCTGGATGCATATTGAATAGCAGGAAGCGTGACTTAGCTGTAACCCTAACAACAGTTTTCAAACTTAACAGCAACAGTTATTCCCTGCATGAGGGAGGATACTCAATGTACCCAGGAAATTATAGGCCCATATGTCTGACCAGATCTACTACAGTTTATTGAAGTTTCAAAATTTCGAAGACCAGCTGTCCGACAGCATATGATCGAAGTTTTGAAACTTTGAAATAAAAATAAAAAACATAAAAATGAAACAAAACATGTTATACTTACCTTTTGTTGCAGGGGGCAAGCCCCCCTGCACCCCCACACCCCCCTGCTCCTTAAATATACCTACTCCAAGATTGCACTATAGTGAGAAAAACAGCAAATCCCAAGTTCCACGCTATACAGTGATCTCAAAAGTGTTCATAATTTCAAAACTTTGATCATATGGTCTTTGAAGTTTTGAAACTTCAATAAACTGTAGTAGATCCATCTGACCAGGCTCATATACAAAGCCATGTAAAGAATGATCATAGAATTAATCAATAAGGGCACTGAAAAGTCCAAACACTGGACCCATTCACTTTGGATTCATCAAAGGCATGTCATACTTACTTAACCAGATGGACTTTTTTGAAATGGTTGCCAAAGCAATGGACAAAGGCAAAACAGTGCACACCACCTACCTAGACCTGGCTAAGTCTTTTGACACAGTCACCTTCTCTAGCTTAGTAGAAAGCCTTAATAAAGTAGGAATAAACCCGTACATCATCAACTAGATTGCCAACTGTCTCATAGGTAGACTACAAGTGATCAAAAAAGGTGAAGCTACCTCAACTAAAGAAGTCACCAGTGGAGTCTCACGGGGCTCTGTGATGGGACCTCTCTTGTTTGGTATCTACTTTTTGGAAGTTAAAGCCAATACTAAGGTACTCTGCCTGACCAGGTTTGCAGATGAGTGTAACCTGGGTGCAGTTACTGAAACCCAAAAAAACAGTTACCTTACTGGAAAGTGTATCCCAGACAAATAACGTGCTGAAATTATGGTCTAACGCGAAATGCCAAAAACTGTATTATTATATGTATTGGGGAGTTGATTGCCCCATGGAGTTGCCTCATTTATAATACACCTCTTTTAAGAGTTAACCCATTTGTTTGAGATCTAGGAACTCGTGTGGACAGTGACCTCATTTTCTTCCAACCTGTGCTCACTGTGATGAGGAAATCCTTCTATATTGTGCAGCTCATTAACAAAGGGATTGCTTTCAGGTGCAGGGATGGCATTGACCCCCTTCACTTATCCCTGATATGGCCAGTTATTAGTAGACCCCCCCCCCCTGGCATGTAGCTGTCTAGACATGTGCAGCAGCAGCTTTAACTCCCACATGGATACCTTACAAAAAGGATACTAAGCATAAATTACAACAAACAAACAAAAGCATACTAGACTTAAACAATCTGCCTACATGCACCACCTCAAAGCCCAGTCACTGCTCTCAATCTCTTGGATATATGGATGGGTAATAAGAAATTTAACCCAGGGTTCCTCCTTGTATTCCTAATGGACAGAGATATGTCCTAAATGATTTAACTCGTGATTGGGGAATTTCCAAATACCTATGGGTATAATCCCTGTGACTATTACTAGGGATAATATAACGAAACACGAGATGAAAATGTGTTTCCAAGCCCCCAATAGAAAATTTGGCTGTACTTAAAATAGTCCATAAGGGCAGTTAGCCTGGTATTAACCTATGAACCCTGAGAATGTTGCCTCTGAGGGGAAAAGGCCACCTCCCAACTTACCACAATCTCAGTCCTTGAAAGCAAAATTCCGGAAGGGCACACTAGTTATTGCACATCAGACTATGGATCATTACTGTGTCGTACATAAGGCTGTTTCTCTATTTTTTAATTATAAAGTTTGCTAAAGTGCAAGCTCTCCTTCACTATAATAAACCTGAAAACTCACTAACCATGTGAAATCTACAAGAGGGCAGTTAAAATCTTGATAAAGTCCTGTTATGCACAGCTTTACTGCTGAATTAAAACATAAATGGTTGAATATTATGCTGATGGTTTACTGCAGTACATATATAGCAACTTAAAGAAATGTAATAGATGTAATCTATTGTAAATAGCATTCTACTGTTGATGTGTATATGTAAAGCGTATTTACATTTTCTTAAAAGGTTTGTATGTAAACTGTTCCACACCTAACCCATATCTGTTTTCCTCAAATGAAACTGTGTGATCCCTACCTTCCATCTTAATGAATTTGTTTAACTATACATGATATTGAATGCATTTATGAGTAACTATTCTACATAAGATCTATAATATTAACTATCATTTGTATCTAAATTATATAATGCATCTTGGAGCTTTTCTCCCCGGGCCTCCACTGAAAATTGGTCAATTCGGCCCAGTGGACTTCCCGGGTAATCAAATTGCAAATAAATAAATAAATAAAATAAATAAATGCAGTATAGTTGATGTACTATATAATACTATGAAAGATTAAAAATAAAACAGCAAGTAGTAAGCACTGATTGCTGAAACACAGAGCTTAAGGGTTCCAGAAATAACTTTCTATACTCTAATAAGATAATGGTGTTGTGTTTTTTGACATTGAAACCAAATAAATCTCTGCACAGACAGCAATAATAATGCATTAATCCTACTTTTGTGGATGACATCTCAGGTGAAAAAGTAGAAACCCTAAATATGTTTGACCACTAGTTTGAATGTACTAGTTCTCGCTGTGTTGATTTACCAGAAAATGAGATATGCAGTTTTTTTGGACCAAATGTTATTAAAGCAATGGAAGTCAGTATGCTTTTTGTGTTGCTGAGATTAATGATGTATGAAGGTCCTTAAAACTGGAAAAGCTTGTGGTGATTTGGAATAACTTGTGGGAGTGGATAGGGAGATATTTCCCATCAGCTACCAGTGCACTCTGGAAGAAATTCAGGAACACTGCTGCTGACCATGGCCCTCTGGGGGGCAGTGGTCACCTCTACCTCTGGTTTGTCTATTGTTTATTAATTAGCCCTAGTTTTGACCCCTTACACTCCCTTAGTGACATTGCTGTGGCTACTTCCTGAACTACAACTGGCATTTGCTCCCCTGGCTGTTGAATGCCCTTTGTTGAGGCTGGAAATGAATGCCCACAGCCATCAGGGATGTATCATGTTTTTGTCCTTCCTTATGGCCCCTGCTGACTTCATCAATGAACAGGAAAAAGCACTATGAAAGAGCTATCTATGAAGAAAGTCTTGGTGTCCTCTATGTCATCACATAGCAATGCCTGCAGTAATGGCTCTGTCTGAACATTCAGCTGTGTTGCATATTACATGGACTGCATGGTTTGTGAAGTTAGAGTAGGTAGAGACCCAAACACTCAGCCTTGCGTTCTGTTTCATGTCCAGTAACACCAGTATCAAATGGAGGATTTTGTCACTGACCTCACTCTGAAAATACACTGCATGAGTGAGATACTGTCCTGAAGCACTGGGCAGTGGACTTGAACTTACACTTTTCAAATGTTTACATTGACCTGCACTCCCTGTGTGGTAAATAGACAGACATACTCTGGAATGGGTGGTACTATTCCTTAAGGCTGCTACTGATACAGCGGGGCCTGTCTTTAGGGTTTCTGATCAAACTGATCAATCACTGGGCCTCAAAGGATCTGACCTTACTTCCTGGGCACTAGGATGGCTGTGATGGCGTTATCTCATGCCCCCTTGGCGACATCTTTAAGGATGTCCACCAAGAGTAAGATCACTCTGAAGGTTTGGAGCATGAATCTGCATGCTTGTTAAAGCCTTCTTTAGGGGGTGGGATAGGGTCTTTGGGTCACCCCTTTTTTGTTGCATTAAATGGAGGAACTCCTCAAAGTTAGGATTGTTTTGTATGACCTAGGGAAAGCTGTGATGTTTTGATTGTCCAAGTCTTGGGAGGGGTCAATGTTTTTGGAGATGTATAGAGTATTGCAGAGTCTTCTGGAGAAGAGTTTCTGAAATCTGGAGGATGAATAGGGTCTTTTTGTGGCTTCTAGATATACAAGAGGCTCCACAAACCTCCTAGGGGATGGCAGCAGCATGGCTGGAATGTCTCCATCTTATCCATGAGGTACACGCAAGGATTGCTTGGCCTGCTTCAGCATCTGCACTGACAGGTGTCATTCCACTCACACTGGGATGGGATACACCACTTACACTGATGCTAGCCATGTTAATGCCAGCTCTGTTGTTGCCTTTTGAAATACATAATTAGATGTAGCTGATAGTACTGATGTCCTAGACATTGGCAAATCATCGACACCAGTGGATGATGTAGAATATGATTTGGACATCATTATCAAGTAGATTAAATAAACCAATTTCAGAAGCAAGCTCTGCATCAAAGTCTCCAAATACTGGACTGGTACCAGGCATGGCACTATAGTGATGGATGCAAAATATCTGGGCCAAAGTAGGCACTGCCATTTGCTCCATAGGCCTGACAAAAAGTCGAGGCTGTCTGCAGTAAACTCACTGAAGGAGTAGCGTAATAGTCACTTCAACAGCAAAGTGGTGCTGTATGCTGGTTACAAAAGTGCCAATGTAAAATTATCCTGGAACCCCTTAAAGCAGAGGATTAGAGACTATAAGCAGAGCTTCCTTCCTAACCTCTTATTTAACTTTTGCCAATTTCTTATAGACTGTGATGGGATAATTATCTGTCTCTGGATGCAGGTGTAGCTCTGGACACACTGGAGAGATCTTCACTAGCTATATAGTCTCTGTAGCCTCTCCAAAAATAGAGGCTGTGATAATGTCCAGGACATTGAGGTCAGCCATGCTCAATTCTGGAGGAGATATTAATGTGGGACAAAGGTGTGGGTTCATGTTGGAGCCTCAGGTCGAATGGTGCCGGCTTCAGTATTTTCTTTGATAGAAATATCAATACTGTTTTCAGCATGGCTTTTCACTGTTTCGCTGTCTTCTCCCAGACAATGATATGGCTCAAGGTAATCTCTGTGCAGTTGGAGTTACATTTGACATGACCTCTTTAAGATGTTAAGGCTTACTTAATTAGGTATGTCATAACTTATCCCTGAATCTTTTGCATGACACCCAGTTAAACCTTCAGCAAGCATGCCAGCTTGAGAAATTATGCCAAGGTAATACAGGCAGTAGGAATAACTATCACGTACTATGATATTCCCACTAGAAAGATAGGGCTTGTATAAGGGTTTTGCTATGGTGTTAGCTGAATATGCCTTGCGTTTACATGCTTAAACATGAATGAGGGAAGGGAAAACTGGAAAAAAACTTACAGAAGGTAAAGAAAAGAAGCAGAAAGAGTTTACATGGTATATAGGTGACTCTTGGGTGCAAAACGGTTAAAAAA
Organism: Protopterus annectens; assembly: GCF_019279795.1. NCBI lineage: Eukaryota > Metazoa > Chordata > Ceratodontiformes > Protopteridae > Protopterus > Protopterus annectens. Next base: position 129,845,618 of record NC_056748.1, on the reverse strand, counting down.
CAGTGAACATATCTCAGAAAATATTTATAAAATTCAGACAACCTTTATTTTATGATGGAGCTAAAGTTTCAATGATGAAAAATGTTAAGAGATGAGAGCCAAGCAGCTTATGCTGAACAGGCTGAAGACTTCCAAGTGCTGAGTGGTCTAATGCCTGCATCATATGATCCTGCAAATTACCAAAGATGGCCCATTTCCTATCAGTTCTATGGAATTTAACATGGCATGAATTAACATCTAGTCAATGAGTGTGAAATCATCTGTGCTCATACAGAAGTGCTAGATGTCCTTTGCACTTTATACGAAAGTTAATAAGACTTTACTGAGTGCAAATATTTTTTTAGGGGTGATCCAATTCTAACAAAGGGGGGAGATTTTTGAAAAGTTTTTTTTTTCCAACAGCATGGCTAAAAGTGGCCCACTATAGGGAGAGGGTCTTTTGATCTTGAATGTGAATATGACAATGCTCCCAGAGATTGCCGTTACTCTGGAATAAACTTCCAATTCATGTGAAGAAGAGCTCACTGACCCTATTCAAGCACTATCTGGAATTTTGTAAACAAATCTATTTCATTTGTGAGTATTGATATGATTTATACAGAACTGTATCTTATGTACTGAACTTCAAGAATGTAACAACAGCATACCCTGCTGGAACATAGAAGATTAACCGGCAAAACGTAAGAACAATTGAGGTTAAGTTACTTAATAGCTGGGCCATAAACAAAAGATTTTATCTGTCAGATTCAGTTCAGTAGCAGACACAATGTTTAGAGCTAGAAGTTTTTTCTATTGTCTTGGAGAAAAGTAATTACTAGGTTTAAAATGTAAAGTGTTTTATTGCTTTATGACTTCCTAGCAGTTGCACAGTTCTGAGCAAACATCTGAGAGGTATGTATTTTTCACAGAGAGATGTTAACATTCTGTTAAGTTTCTGTTTAGTTTGGGAACTGAAGTCAGGTGACAAAAAGCGATGTCATCCAGGCTAACCCTGCAGTAAATGTGATATTAATTTAAGAACTCTCTCAGCGAAAGAATGGGGATTTTGTATTTTGTCTTGGACCTAGCAAAATATCCACTCATCATCATCATAATCATCATCTGCATTTGCCTGTCTGTAAGTAAGATTTAGGGCATAGTATCTCTCTTAGCTATAGATAGAAATATAGTAAAGATTTGTTTAGATGTTTTCTGTTTTTATTTGAGACTGTCCTGATATGTTGTTTTAAAATATTTCCTGTGATTTTGAACTCTGAAGTAACTGTGTTTGTTTTCTGAGTATTATCTTGTTCTTTTATTATTTATTATTAAATATATTTAAACCTATCTTTGTGGCTGATATTTGTGAGAATTATTTAAGCTCTTAGCATACTAGCATATGTATTTGGTGACACTGTACAGGCCACTCCTAAATAGCATTGGAAATCTTGGTCAACGCTACCATTTGGATAATAGGAACATTACATAGCAGGATTGGACACCCTTTGTAAGAGTCTTATAGTAGCTGATAGAGTTGGCTGGTGGCAGCTGGAACTACCTTATAGTCTCGGCAGAAGGGGGCATAGCTAATAAACTTGTGCCAGCCTTTCCCAGGTGTGTGCGTGTGTCTATATATAAATCAAATCTCAAAGTGTGTCCTTGTATAGCCACTTGGGCAAGGACACACAGCACTGGTTGGACAAAGAGGGTGCTGGAGAATTTGGTTTGGCCACTCAGCTGAGATCTCAACCCTACAGCTGTGCCAGTGGGGTGTCTTATTGGGGATCTGGAAAAAGAGGGAGAAACCAGCCCCAGACTGGCTGTGATCTCTGTGTGCTCTTAAGGGAAATTGTACTTTATTGTGCGTGTACTTGTAATCCTCCCATTGTGTACGTTCCTCACTGTTGCCAGTGGTGAGGATTGAGACTCCTTGATTACTGGGCCGGTGCAGGGGTGTCACATAGGTAATAACCCATTTTCAGAGGAGGCCTGGGTAAAAAAGCTCCAATGTATTAAATGAAAGCAAAAACATTAGAATATAACAAATATAAACATTTATTATTGATTGTCATTTATACAAGCACAATGTATGAGTTGTAACAGTTGTCATTTATTGTAGTATAATACAATACAATACAATACAAAGAAACCTGCAACAGTAAGATTGAATGCTGAGTGATTAAACTTAATTTGTTTAAAATTACAAGAGGTGAAGAGAGAGGGCTGGAAACAAAGGTGAGAAGAAGTAGGAAAATGCATGAATTCAAAGAGCTACATACAGATCATCGTTAATGATGAAAAAGATTATTAAACAGTGTCAAAGATGAGAGAGCGAGTAACTGTTGGTTAGTAAAGTAAAGGATATGTGTATACAAGAGACAAGAAGAGAATGTATGCATAAAGTTACTAGAAAAAGATACAAATACAAATTACAAATTAATATTGAAGGATATGTCCTTTGGCAGGGCTGGTCACCTGGCAGTGTGAACTTTTGCTCTAGACAATTATTCCTGTTCATGTGACAACTGATCCCATGTGTAAAAATTGAAGAGAGGGGTTGGAGATGAGTGAATGTTTGGTAGCATAGCACGTGAGTAGGATTTTCAGTCGTGGAACGGGAGATGGTAGCAAGGTACAGGACAGGGATAGTAGGTTAGAAAAATGAAAACTGATTACAGCTGGAGGAAATGAGTGGAGGGAATGGCTGCAAGAAAGTGGTGTGATAGATAAAGACTGGTTATAAAATGAAGGTAGGATGAAAGAGAAAGATGGGATTATAGGATGAGAATAGCCTGGTATGAAGCATGTGCAGAGCCAGGAATTAGTTAGGAATGTTTTTAAAGAAATTTTGAACATGTGAATTAGGTGTTGACCTGATTGTTATATGCAGTGAGTTCCATATTATTGCTACTATATTATAGTGCCGGGGGTGTCCTGCATGTTATTGTTGGCTTGTGCATGACAAGGAGTTGTTGACCATTTGATGTTAAGTGGCATTGTGAGTTGTACATTTTGTAGAGTTGTACTAAGAGCTGGGCAGGCTGAAGGATTGTTTATTATTTTATGTGCTGCCTTTAATTGGGTGAATGTAGGTTGGTGTAAGTTGGTGAAGTAGTTCTAACCAATTTAGTTTTTTTATTGCAGTACAGTGCTGGCTTAGACTGGGTTTGTGTATAGCAAAGCGTGCAATGTTGTAATAATATTGCTCAAATTTAACTATTAGAGGGATTTGGAGCTTTGTAAAGATAAACTCTCCATACAGAAGTGATGGCAGTAGGTAAATGTTAGCTAGAGTTACTTTAGTATTACTTGTGAGCAAGATTTTTCTTGTGTAGGACACTCCTAACTTTTTTAATTGCATTTAGAATATGTATGTTGAATTTTAGACTGTCATCTAAGGTCAAACAAATCAGTTTATTATGAGATATTACTTCAGTGTCAGTGTTCTTTAGGGTTTAAAGTTAATTTTTCAGGATTATGTTAGTTAAGAAAAAAACAGTAGTTTATTTTTTTAGGGTGGGCAGTAAGTGAGCGTGTAGGAGGCTGATTTCAGTGGAGCCAAACGATTTCTGTGTTATTTGTTGAAGATGGTTTGGGCAGTAAGAGAAGACAGTGAAAGCAGAGAGAGTATTATATGAGAAAGACCTGTTGGGAAGAAGTAGATTGATTGTTGGTGAATATATTAAACAGCAGGGCACCAAGAATAGAAATTTGGGGTCAGCCTGTGGTTACTGGCAGGAAAGGGGAAAAGTGCACAGCGATTTAACAGACTGTAATCTGACAAATAATTAACTTCTGAACCAGGTAAGAGAAGAGTGTAAGAAGTCAAGGGAGTTTATAGTTCTGTACAGTGTCAAAAGTCTTAGAGAGGTTTAGGAATAAAGATGATACAAATGTATCACTGTTCTTTGCTTTGTTGATGGTTTCTAGGAAGAATATGAGGGCAGTGTTACTACAATGTGCTAGTTGGAAGCCATGTTGATTAGTTGTCAAGAGTTGTAGATGAATAAGGTATAGAAGAAGTTGCTTGTGGATACTTTTTTCCAATATTTTTGAGATGGAGGATAGGATGGGTCTAAAGTTGAATATTTCTGTTGTTGTCACCACTTTCTGGAGTGGGGTTATATGCATTTTTCCATAGGGAAGTTATGTATGGTTCTTGTATTGACCTGTTTATTAAGACTAATACTGGATACGCTATAACACTGGATGCTATCTTGTGAAATTCAGATGGGAGGTTATCAATGGATGGTGAAGAAGGTTTAATATTCTGAAGTATTTTTTTTTATATATGAAGTCGGGACATTTTTTAAAATAAAAGGTAGTGTAGTAGTGGAGGGGGTTGGGTGGGGTAAGGGTATTATGGATGTTAGGGTTGGGTTTGGTAAGGTTAGCTATGCTATTAATGAAGTATGTATTAAACTGGCCAATAATCTGAAGGATTTAGATTTTTTTGGCCCTGGATGGATTAAGTCTTTGGCAGAAGACCACAATTTTTTGGGATTACTTATGTGGCAGTTTTGAAGATTATTGTAATGTTGTTTTTGTCTCTGTTCACCTGTTTTTTTTTTTTTTTTTTGTATGGTTTCAAAGTTCTCTAAACTTCTGCTGAGGTTTTGGTGTTTTGCTCATTTGCCATTTTCCCAGGCCTTATCTATGTTATGAATAAAATTTCTAATATTGCTAGACAGCCGGGGGGCATGGCTGGTTTTAAATGTCTTTCTTCTGAGGCATGCAAAATTATTTAGAACATTTAATAATATTATATTAAAAGTGAGGCCTGCTTCATCCAGGAGGAGGATTTTCAGACTAGACCAGTTGATGGATTTTACTGTTGATCTGAAGGTGTGTGGTCTGAAATTTGTGAGGCTACAGGTCCATTTGTAGTTGTGTTGTTTAACATGTTGGGTGATTAATCTATTCTATTTTAATTTCTCCAAACCTTTTGAGTTTCTAATACTATGACAGGAATGGACTCCATTCCTAAGTCAAAGTACGATTAAAGCTCATGAAATTAGTATTGTTTCCATCTTTGATGTCAGCCAGTAGTAATCTATGAGTGTGAGTGAGAAGATGGTCACTAAGGGAGTCTGCATGGCTTCCTGAAATGCTGTGCTTGTGAGGGTCAGAGTCCTTCATCCAGTCTAAGGTGGAGCTATTATCATTAGTTGTATTATATCTAAAGGGTGAGGTGACTAGCTATGTAAGTCCATATTGGTTTATACAGGGATTGTGAAATTGGGAGGTAATGATTTGCCAATCAATATTTATGTCTCGTAAGCTAATTCTTTCATTAGGGATGGTATTAGATATACAATGTATGATATCTCCCAAAATGTTTATATTGTTTCTGACAGAGTGTGTGCGTGTGTGTGTGCGTGTGTGTGTGTGTGTGCGTGCGTGTGTGTGTGTGTGTGTGTGTGTGTGTGTGTGTGCGTGTGTGTGTGTGTGTGTGTGTGTGTGTGTGTGTGTGTGTGTGTGTGTGTATAGAGAAAGCAATGATACAAAGTTGTTTTTTACTATTTAATTTGCGGTATAAGATGAGAATTACAGAATCATGGAATATAGGAATTCTATTATTGAAAAGCTTTAGTTCACATCAGCTAGATTACAAAATGGTTATATTTCCACCTTTTCTTAGTGTTCATTCTGTTCTTATAATATTACACCCAGGGGGATGCATTTCAGTGGGTCTACTTCACTTCACTGAAATCCCATTTCACTGAAACCCATTTCACTGAGACCAAATCACCTAAAGTTCATTTCACTGAAGAGTAATTTCACTGAATCTCATTTCACAGAACTGTAAGCTCTAGACTTGATGAGACAGTGTGTAGAGTACTGTGAGGCAAGTAAATGATATATGCCCTCATCCCACTGTAGTGCGACCTGGAGTTAGTATATATATAGTTAGGGGTGTGTGGGGGGCACAGCACCCATGTTGGGGGGTATGGGGGTGTAGCCCCCCCACTTAGTTTGGTTTTATGTTGTCTGGTTTCTGTTAACAGGATAAAAAGGTAATTTTTAAGTGTGGAAGGAAATAGGCTTTACTTTAGTGAGTTTGTTTGTCTTTGGTTTGCTATTTAGTCTTGTGAAATGTAGCTTTGTAAGCTTTTAGTGAAATGAGTTTCAGTGAAATGGGATTTCGGTGAAGTGAAGTAGACCCATTTCAGTACATGGCGCCTTACTATGGCAAAGGCTTACACTCTGCACTATTTTGGTAAGACAAGTCTACAGATGGTTGCAGACGCCCTTCTCTTTTGGGTGGAGCTTATACAGTAAACTCTCAGTTAACTGGCACCCATGGGGATTGGTAGATGCCGGATAACTGTAGTTTCTGGTTGCTTGAGAGTTACTATTAAAATAGGCCTGACAAATACCGTACCCTATACTATTTGTTTAGTTTGACTTGTTCTCAGGTTGGGGAGCGAGGGAATTTATTCCTATCTTCCTTTTTAAAACTCTAAAAATGTAAGGTATGTTTCTACAGGGGGAAAACAGAAAATGCAACACATAAAAATTGTATTGTATTTCTTGTATATATTTTTTTCTGGTTGCTTGAGTTCCAGTTAACTGAGAGTTAACTGAGACTGTAACTGGCACCCTGTTTTTAGCTGCAGAAATGTTTAGACTTTCAATATTTTTATCCTAAAATGTTACTGTGCATCTACCATTATGAAGTCTTTAACAAAAGTCAATAAATACTGTTGCTGCAATACAGCATGTAGAGTTTGTACTTACAATTGTTATTTTTAGGACAGTCGTTCTCTTCTAATTTTATCAAGTTTCTATCTTTTTCCCAGGCTATGAAACTGTCGGTTGCATTGCATGATGGTTGTTAAGCTTAATTTTTCTTTTTTTTCAGACACCCTTGAATTTCGAAACAACCACCACCTAACAATACAGGTGAGAACTGCATGCTCATTGAACATTTTCTTACCAGATTTGTTAGCAATAGACTGAGTGATACATGCAGAGTTCGTAATAATACCAAAGGTGCAAGTCAAAGGGCAGTTTGTAGTCTGACACTTTAAAATTAGATGACTAATATCTGTACAATCAAGAACCAAGAAAGATAGGTTCAGAAGAGGTACACAGTTTTGTTAGATGTGTAAACAAAGAAATCTCATTATACAAATGATAGCCTAATTTAACAGGTCATAGGTCCCCATAGTAAGTATGTTCTCTTTGACTCAAATAGGTTTATTGAGTTAAAAGTTCATCAGTTTATCAGAGTTAAGAATTATGTCAAATAAAACAGGAGTGTTTCTAAACAAGCTGTAGGTCACAATGTGCCCTACTTTAGTGTATCATAAATATCTTTATCTCATCCGAGTCAGTGTTTTTTTAAAAGCCTGTAGTTTTAGAATTATAAAACCTACTCCATTCTTTTAAATTTCAAAGGAGTGACACGTTTCTAAAAGGGACTTGGTTCCAACCACCAAAACTGATCTTTTGATGTTCTTTGCAAATGTATTTATTTCTGTGAGACTACTGACTTTTGATAACAATACCTCTTTAAAAAGGGCTGATGTCATTTTTTAAAGTGTTTCATTCTGCATAGCATCCTTTCAGATATATTTTTCAATAAACGGTAAATTGAGATTTAAATAAGACGTATATTGCCAATCTGAAAAGCTTCTATTAAGCACTCTCCAGACCCAGGCAATGGGTAAAGATTTTTTTTTGGTCCCAAATTCAAGCCATATTTAGTGGATTAGTCCACTTAAAAAAACTCTTACTTCTGCCATTGTTTGCCTACCCGAGAGAAGCAGTACTCAAAAAATTTTAAAATTTAAGATTAGGCATTTTTTACATGTAACAGAGAACTGCTTATATTAACGCTTCGCCATAAGAGCTCCGTTTTTCATCTAGTCAGTGTATATATTATGGTAACACATACTAACACTAACTGCAGATGACAAAAGAACTGATTTTAAGAAGATGTTAAGGGGAGAAAAAACTTGTATCTTTAATTCTGCTTTTGCCCTGTTGTCATTCAGCAAGAGCAATATATATATTTCACGCTCACATAAGCTATGTTCAAGTTGAAGTCCATGTCCGAGATTTGACGGGCATTCATTCAGGACTCTGATCTTGTACTACATTCACTGAGCGAATGATGCATAGGCTCTTATGACTACTGTGGTTGTTAATTCTTTAAGTTTTGCTGACTATACTTAGTAAATGTTAGCGATACTCCATTATGTACGGATCAAAGAGATACTGATTGCATGAAAAGTCTTCACAGTATATTTGACATTAGATTGTAGGTTTATAGCATTTTATCTTTAAGATTTCAAAAAAATTGTTATATTTGATTCATGTATTTACAATGATGTGCTTAATGTCATGTGATTTCTTAGATAGACCTGGCTTCTACCTGTGAGGTCTCGCTTGTTTCAGCGGCGAGATTTTCGCTGCTTAATGAGCGCGCTTATAAAGCGTTTAGGATTAATACACAGGTTTTAAGCATTGAATTATCTAATTGATTTCCTGCGTTTTAGCGGATATATACCAGAGTATATGCATTTTTAATTGACATCTGATGAAGCGTGGACTCACCACGCGAAAGCGCTCATTTTTTGTATTTTAATAAAGAGTTGTTTGGATTATACAACGGACTGCTAACAACTTTTTCAGCCTGAATACTCGTGGTTTATACAAAATAATTTCATGTGCATTCCTCGTGGTTGGTTCCTCACTTTTGTGCTCTCACTTTACGATTTTTTTTGGTGAGCGAACCTTTTGACAGGGATACCGACTATATTTTCAGTCAATCTGAAAAGCTTCTATTAAGCACTCTCCAGACCCAGGCAATGGGTAAAGATATTATCAACACACAAGGAAACAGATGTATACCTCAGCAGCTAAAGAAATCAAATGTTATTTCTGCCTTGAAAAACCTTCAAGCAAGATTCAGCTGTCTTGGCCGCTGTTCTCCTTCTTTTCCTGTGTTACCATCGCATGCAACTTCAATGATAATATATTTTGCTGACTTTTCCATCTGGTTATTCTGATTTTATAGCCACTTGGAGTTGCGGAATTCGATTATTATGGCTGAGCAGAAATATACACCATATGTGTTTTAGTTTCATCCTGTTCATCATGTGCACCACAGGATGAAATACTGGCCAATCAAAGTTGAACAAGCAGGAGCTCAAACTGTTTCTGGCAAGCTCAGTACATCAGCTGTTTAAGCATTTGAAGTCTTCCTTGTGCTCATTTCAAGCAGCGGGTTGAGTAGTGAGTCTCTGGGAGCTCAAGTTGTTAGAATTTTTGTCATTTGAACCCTTCAAAGGCTTGCAATTACATGTAGGTTATATCACACTAATAAGATCACATGATTTAATCATTTTTGCATGGTTTATGAAATGGACAATTGTGTTCCATGAGTCTGCTTTGCTATTGTCTGCAATGAAAATTGGTAATGCATGGCCTATAAATAAATTCTATTGTTGTTTTATATTTCATAACTGCAGACAGAATTTCATTGATGTCTGTTGGACAAGTTTGTTGCGTTTGTTCCATATCATTTATGTACCATTATCCTAGAAGATTTTTACTTTCATTGGTCAAATTCATTCAGGAATTCACCATCCATGTTCTCTTCAAACATTCATCGTAGAAACTGTTGCAGCCATTACTAGGCCGTAGCAACTCTCTGACAACTGCACTCACCTAATTAGGACTGTAACCTATCAGCCCCATGATTATCATTCATGCTATTCTAACTCCCATTTTTAATGATCACTACCCTGCGAATGTTAACTTTGCATCTAAAAGGACCAACTCACAAGGGAAAATAATTCAGTTCAGCTCATTCATTAGTAAATACCATTACCTTTCACTTCTATAACTTGCTACATTCTGACTGGTGGCAGTTTTAGCATCGTCTGACATAATGCAGACTTTGAGTAAATTATGAAGATTCTGCTTTTCAAGCAAAGTGAATTAGAAGAAGAAGAAGCTGTCTTTTCACTCATAAGATTTTCGTACAACTTATTGAGTCGACTAAATTCATGATATGGTCTGGGTAACTTATAACTAGCAACTGGACTAGCCATATGTCTGAGGTACTTTTTGTACTACAACAAGGAAGTGCAAAGTGCAAGATAAGCAAATGCTCCTTTTTTCCAAAAAAAGCAAATATAAAAAGATAACATTCTTGCTACTAAAATTAAACTCTTTTTTATGCACTACTTTAAACTTTCCCTGTTAGCTCATTGTTAGCTCTGATTTCAAAGTACAGGTTTACAAAGTTATTTCAGTTACCCATCTCCATGTGATGAGTCCGTCAAGGTTCTGTTTTGGTTTTACGACATTGTCCATCCTTCATATACTTGCTAATACCAGTAAGCCCTCGTCATGGATCCTTCATTGATTTCTTTTTCTTTATGCCAGAAAACTGCCACAGGAATTAAACCAGTATTCCGCGGTGGTGCAGCAGTAGCATTATTGCCTCACAGCAAGAGGTTCTCCCATTCGATTCCCAGCTGGAGTGCGGGGAGTGCCTTCTGTGTGGAGTCTGCATGTCCTCCCCGTGGTTAGGTGGGCATTCGAAAGACATGCGTAAATGGGCGTGCCTTTGTTGAAGGTTGGATATCGAGCTGGCACCTCAGCGTTCATGAAAATCTACTGCCAATCATTAGCAGACCGGAGTTTCTGCTGTGGCGACCCCTAATCAGGAAAAGCCGAAAGACAACAACAACAACCATTATTTTTGCAAAAATTCCTATTTTATTTATCCTTTGCTGATGACAGATAGTCCCACTAGGCTAGTGGTCTCATCTCAGAAAAGGCCTGAAGTGGTATTTATACAACTAGGAGAAATTTGGTCAGGCCATCGGTGAACTTCCCCTACACTTTTCTATAGGTGTCATGGAATATTTTACATTCAACTAAGCTACCACAAACTCAAATAGATGGGGCGTCAGTTTAATATCTCATCTGAAGGATGAATAATCGAAACACTACCTGAAATCATTTTTAGGATAAGGAATGCCTCATTGGAATTGCAGATCAGAGCATCACACTCAGGAGCACTTATGAAAAATCCAGGAGTTCAAATACCAGAGCCTCTGGCTTGACCCTAATGTATCTTTTAGTACTCACATACATAATATCACATACAAAACATATCCATTCTATTCACACTTCTACAAAATCTGTCACTGTCTTGCCCAAGTTAGAGAAGCTTTAGGGTAAAAAACAGTTATAGCCCATCTACTTATAGATGTTGAATGGATTAAAATAGTATCTTTAGAATAATCTGTCACTTTATTTTTTAAATCATGTGCACTGGAAAATACAGTGCAATGCTGTCTAAAGTTAAGTGGCTTCCTATTTCTGGCATGGCAAGCACAGTCCTAGACACATTTGTTCACAAAGTGTTAAACCAAAATCACTGTCCTTCCTTGGCTCATAAGCTTCCTTTTAAATCTGTCTCTTTGGGATGTGTGATGCTCTTCACACACACACACACACACACACACACACACCCTACTTTAGATCTCAGTCTGGTGGTCTATGGAATAAGATCCTAGAGCAATTCATTCTTGGTAAGATCCGATCATAAAGCAATGACTTTCAAAGTCACCATCTCCCCTGACCCCCCCCCCCCCTTGCCAGGGTCGAACAAAAAAACTTTTCCAAAGCAGACTAAAACCTCCTGAGAGCAGGTATAAGCGGTTTCACAACCAACATCCCTTCAATTCAATCAAGCACTACTGTCCAAGCCTACACCAAAAAACTATATGAGCACCTATATAGCTGTATGGATTCAACAATACCTGACAGGACCAAATCATCTTCTTCAAGGAAGAGTAAACCTGTCTGCTGGACAGCAGCAATAAACAGACTCTTTAATAAAAGGAAACAATTGCTGCTCAGGACCAAGGAGGAGCAGGTGCCAAGTTGGAAGCAATCTCTTCTTTGTCTGAACAAGCAAATAAGGTCACTGGTTAAATCCTCTAAGGCTAACTTCGAGTCCAAATTGGCCACATCCACTAAGGACAATCATAAGGCCTTCTTCACATACGTCCACAGTCTCAAAGGTAACTCCCAAATCTGCTCTGAATTGGTGGTCAAGAATACCATATACACAAATCCCATAGCTATAGCTGACCTGCTGGCAGACAAGTTCAGTGCAAACTTCACTCCACGTGTCCCCCAATCAGTAAACCAGGACATCCCCAGCACCTGCCCCCCTCTCCTCATCACCAGGGAGCAGGTTATTAATGCCCTATCAAAGGCAAAAAATACATCTTCCATGGGACCTGACAACATCCCTGTCTGTGTCCTACATGAACTCAGGCAAGAGCTCTCAGGCTCACTAGGCATCCTATTCAACCAAAGCCTGTGCACCAACTTCATCCCAGTAGAATGGAGGACAGCCACTGTCATCCCTCTGCACAAAGGTGGAGCGTCCACCAACCCGGGCAATTATAGGCCCATCAACCTAACTAGCCTGATCTGCAAAGCCATGGAATATATTATCATGGACCTTATAAACAAGGACATTGGCAACCTCCAAATGCTTGATCTCACACAGTTTGGTTTTGTCAAAAGGAGATCATGCCTGTTAAACTTGGTTGCCTTCTTCAAAACAGTCACCAAAGACATGGATGAGGGCAAGACAATGCACACTGCCTACCTTGACCTAGCTAAAGCCTTCAACACTATTCCCCACTCGAACATATTAGATAAGCTCTCCCAGCTAGGCATCAACCCATATATTACCAGATGGGTAGCTAACTGGCTCAGTGATAAAACCCACTCAGTCAAAATACGAGAAGCCACCTCTAGTAGTAGACCTGTAACAAGCGGCGTACCACAAGGATCCATCTTGAGGCCTCTACTGTTTAGGATATAATTTTCTGAGGTGCAAGCCCAAACCAGTGGTCTGTGGCTGACCAAGTATGCAGATGACTGCAAGATGGGCACTGTCATAAATTACCCTGGGGATGTGAAGATCCCCTAAGAGGGCCTTAACCAAACTAATGACTGGTGCAAGAAGCATGGCCTCATACTGAATGCCAAGAAATGCATCATTATCTCCTTTGGGGAAAATGGCATCCCCACTAATTATCACATTAATAACAATATACTAAGCACACAATCAGTCGTGAGGGACTTGGTCATCCAGGTTGATAGCAACCTGACTTTTGACCACCATGTTGCCTCCATTGTACGGAAGGCTTTCGACATTGCCCACCTCATAAGTAAGGGTATTTTATCCAGAAACAAGGTCATAACATCCCTGTACACCTCCCTTGTCAGACCCATTATTGAGTACAATGCCCTCTTCGGCATGCACCTTGCCAAGCACATGCAGCAATTAGAGAGACCACAGAGGTTCTTAACCAGGAAAATCCAAGGTCTCAAACACGTATCCTATAAAGACAGGCTAAAAGCCCTGTCCATCTACTCAGTCTCATACAGATTGCTCAGAGGTGACCTGTGTCTGGCGTACAAGGCCAAGTTGGGAGGGTGGCCTTATGGTTAAGGTGTTTACCTTACAAACACAAGGTGCAGGATTTGAGTCTCACAAGGGATAATTGGTTAGGCTTAAAATGGCTCACAAGGGCAGTTAGCTTAGTACTAATCTATGAACCTATGAACCTATGAACGGACAACCAAATTCTTTCCCTAGGAAAGAATTCGGTTATCTAAAAATTCGCTATTTTCAACTTTCGGTTACTAGGTGTCGATATTAGAACATTTGAAGACCTGACACTTCAATGTTCTAATATAAACATGAATAAATGCTCCTTCAGTATTACAGGACACCGATCGTGCATTCAGTTCTTGCCTCTGACAGATTTCCAACTTGGTTTTCTTGTTGGTAGTACCTTTGATCGCTAAGTCATAATACTATTTGCACTTCATCTCATTCCTTGGAAATTAAATGCTATAGTCATCTGGAGACGGTATAAATTGTTACACTTAATGCTCTGCTGCCAATTCAAAAGTAAAATCATATATAATTTACTTACTTATTGACTTACTTTTGTTGACTGACTTAGTTCAACTCGACCTATGACCTGTTTTCACTGCTGGTTGTGACATGATTGTATTTTTGTGGCTGAACAAAGGTAAGTATGATCCAATACAGACTTCCACAGAAAAGAAAAAGATCTAGATAGGCAAGAATACATTTGAATGCTCTTTAATGCATTCTTCTTCCTATGTGTTTGAGCTGTTTATGCCCACTTTGCCATGCCTTATTGTTTATGCATTTTCTGCCTATTTGAATGTCTTCCTCTCCTGAGTTTCCATCAATTTCTACAGCTCCTAGAGGTACATGATCTGATCGTATGAGCTTGCTGTGATAATTGATTTTTCTTTTTCCTATTAGTAGATCGGTCTGGATTTCTGCTACTCAATGGTAGTACTCATTTCCTGCTTGCTCGTAAGACAGCAGGGATACATTAAGAAAGAGAAGATATAACAGAGTTGCAAGATAGTGTGTCAATGTGTGTTTCATTAGCTACATATTTCATGAGTTGTCACACAGTGTATCAATGTGTGTTTCATTACGTAGATATTTCATAACGATTCTCTTCATCACCACCTCTAGCAGCTAAGCTGTAGTAACCGTGTGAGAATGTACATGTTCATTCATAGGTTGGTACTAGGCTATCGGCCCTAGGGACTATACAAGCCTAGCCATAACAATTCCCTGGATATTTCTTCCCACAATATTTACTTCTCTGGACCCCTGTCTAGCAGGGCGACTGACATGATCCCCAGGGTGAATTTCCTATCTCCTATCCAATCATCAATGTTCCTTTTAAAGAGGGCCAAGGAGGCACTCTGCTTGACATGTATGGGCAGTCTCTTCCAGAGTATGGGGAGTCTCTGGATCAAGAACCTATCCCACCAGCATGTTGTGTTCATTGTGATGACAAGGTTTAGATCCCTGGAGCATGTGGCTCTGAGGGAGTGGGATTTATTTAAGTGGAGCATGTCCAACAGCTCAGGGTTTGACATGGCCTTGTATGTTAAGCAGAGATCACCTCTGAGTAGACGATATGCCACAGAGTATAGCTGGAGTTTTTATAGACAGTCAGCATATGGCATCTGCTTTAGGCCTGTGATTCTTTAATGAGGTATTTCTGTGGCCTTTCCAGCTGTTGCAGATGTCTTGTGTGGTATATACCAAATGGGGCATTATACTCTATAATGGGTCTAATGAGGGATGAGCACAGTGGGACAATGACCTCCTTTTTTCTGGATGAAAAGCCCTTAGTGATGAGGTGTGTCACACAGAAGGATTTCCTGACTGTTGTGGTGATGTGGTTATCGAAAGTGGGACCACTGTCCACCTGTGTCCCTAACTCTCTCATCACACTTTTGATGTTTAGTGTACTGCCACCTAAGTGGTAATTCATGGGTACATGTTTTTTTCCAAAGGGGATAACTATACATTTCCTGGCATTAAGCTTGAGCCCATTGCTCTGGCACCAGGCATCTGTTTCTGTAAGGTCCTTTTGTAGAATATCCACATTATTTGGGGATTCAATAATGGCTCCCAGTTTGCAGTCATCTTTGAACTATGTTAGCCAGAGTCCCTTAGTGTTGGCCTGTATTTCAGAGAAGTAGATGCCAAACAAGAGTGGTCCCAGGACTGAACCCTGAGGTACTCCACTTGTCACTTGTCTGGAGCTGGATTTGGAGTCGGCTACTTTTACAGCCTGGGTTCTGTCAGTAAGCCAGTTGGCAACCCATCGAGTGAAGTAGGGATTTATGCCCAGCTTAGTAAGTTTATCTATGATTCCAGAGTGGGGGATGGTGTCGAAGGCCTTGGCGAGGTCCAGATAGGCTGTGTGGACTGCCTTACCCTCGTCCACAGCTCTGGAGACTGATTTGAAGTCAATCAGATTCAGGAGACAAGATCAGCCCTTCACAAACCCAAACTGGGTGGGGTCCAGTGTTTGAAGGTTGCTAGCACAATCTTGGCCGGAGAGAGCTTTGCTTCCAGTTTGGCTATGTAAGTGCATCTCTCGCAGGTTGTAGTGCTGGGTGGTAGGAGGAGAGGATTGTCTGTGTACATGAGGCAGTTGCCGCATTGCCCCAGTATGCCCAGATTCACCAGGTGGACAGGAGAAATCACTGGAAGCTAACCCTTGGACATGTCTGTTTAGGTGCTTTTTTTGTAAAGTATAAGAGCTGTTTTCCCTTACCTTTGAAAGGTACTTTGCAATTATAGGCTGTTTAGTGCCTACAATTAATTTCTCCTTATTGACAAGGAGAGTTGAGTGTTTGTATCAATTTCAGGCTTCCTAGTGCTTTCCAACAGGTTCTAGAGCAAGTGCTAGTCACAGGGGTTCAGATTTTAGTGCTACTACTGAGAAACCAGCTAGTTCTAAGGGAAAATTTTAAGAGCAGACTTTCTGTCACCTGGAATAGTTTAACTGTGCTGCACGATGCGAAAAATGTGCAAACGCACCCGTTTTTAAGCCAGAAAGTTGAAAGGGATAGAAATCAGCCCAAAATGACTAAAATTACAATTTCAGAGCTGGAAACCACTCCTCTAAGAGTTAGATAGGCAGTACAATGCTCACCACTCCCACTGGTAAGCAGTAGGACTTCCCTCTACCACAGCAAGGTCTGGATAGCTCTGAACACAGAAAATAAAGTCCTGAGACTGGCTAGGAACGGTGGAAAATGAGCAAACAAGATAGTATTTTTTTTTGTTAAAACAGGCTAAACAATGCAGTAATACAGTAAATAAACACAGAAAAGGCTAACACACTTGAGTGTGTAGTCCTAAACAGTAAATGCAATTAAAACTCTACAAAATTAGCAATTTAAAACTTTTTAAATGAAGCAAGGCAAGTGCACAACTGAAAAACGATTTAAGAGGCAGTAATACAGCATAATAAGTAGCTAGTCTACATATACAGAGAAGTCTATATATATATATATATATATATATATATATATCTACAAAAAAGCAGCTAAAACACACAAACAATTCAGATGCAGTGCAACCTAGAGCACTTGAGCTGTAGTAATATTAAGGCAATTACAGTTATAATAAATGCTCTAAAATATTCTCTATATTTCCAAAATGTTTGAGAAGCACAGTCAGAACACAAGGAGATTCAGGCAATTTTATTTTTTGAAATTGAAAAAGGAGAAACAGAAGGCCTTCTCAGATGTTCTCTCTGTATTAGGTAGAATGAGCTAATGACATGGCTGACATTATGTGTGAGATGAAGGCCATGCCAGTGACCAGCTCAGCTGCAGATTAACAGGTTTTTCTTGGAAACGGAATGCACTTCATACCTCTCAACTGTCCAGATTTTTGTCTCATATTTTTGGTCTGTTCCTCATAAAATTTTTGGTTTTCTTGCAAATCACTTGGATGATCTGAGGATTGAAGTCACCAAATAATGACATACATTTGAGTTTCAGATTGCAAAACCTTCAGAAAATGTATGTTTATAAGAGCAATATTTAAAATCTGTCCCTATTTTTGGAGCTTTGACCCCCCCATCTTTTCAGGCTTTGTCCAGATTTTTTGCACTAAGAGGTTGAGAGGTATGACACTTTGAGTAGGTGATGATAGTGTTTAAGGGGTCACATGTGTGTTAATGGGCCATATATGTGTTTTTGATAGCCGCCTTGGGATTCCTGGGTATAACTCCATTACTTGCTGCTGTTAGGGAGAAAGCTGCAATTAGTATGTTGCTCCTGCTGGCAGAGATACCTGAGAACTATTACATGATAGCTAAAACTTGGACTGAATTTTATCTGTGACTGCAGTTAATTCAGTGCCTATGGGTACCAGTGTAGAATTTAGTAGAGCCAGGCTAGAATAAACTGATTTATATATTAAGGTCTAAATAAGACTCACATACGTTTATGCACATTTCCTGCAGGAAATGAATTCAGTCAACCATTCTGAGTACTTTACACATTCCCATCCACCACTCAACAGGCAGTAAGTGAAGAACTTGTATCTATAGTGGGTAAAACTTTAAGTAGCAATCATTATTTATTGGGTGTAGGCATGTGACTGCTGTATACACCACTGCAGGCTAATATATACATTAGCAGGCCATAAAACCAATTCTAGCACTGGCAGGCATGCTCATGGACAGGCTATCCTGGTAATGTGGACTATCTCCTAACATAATACATTGTCAGGCACACATATTCCTGCTACTAGCCTTTTGTAACGTGAATATTAGCAGGATGCACATCTTTCAGAAGACAGGCATCACACTTTTGGGGTTCTGTGTGCATCTTTAGCCTACCTATGGATGTAACTTTGCTATTCCTTCTACTATTGCTGAAAAAGTCAACAAAGAATTTTCCCAGTATAGAAAATCATGGCCGTACAGGCAGATGAGGTCAGGCAGCATGAACGTCTGTAAATCACTATATTTTGCTGTGACAAAATTTCAGTCTAAGGTGCAGCCTACTGCACATCCTCATGTCTGATGGCCTATCACCATGGGCTCATTCTGGATACTGTGTCATGATACATTCTGAGGAGCTTCACTGCAGAAGTCACATTGTGGGAATGAGTCACGGGCCTCCATCTTTTTTCCTTGTAAAAATGATACAATTTTCAGAGGAGATTTGGTAAAATGGCAACTTCTGCAAGTGCCCATTATAGAGGAAGATAATGACTTATATCCCTCATGGTCATTTCATGGAGCATCTCCTAGACCTATATTATGGTGCATTGCAAAAAAGTGCATGTCTGGTATGCCTTGCTGAGGAGGTATCTTCAGCCATAGGAATCAACAGGGAACAGGGCAGGTATCATTGCAATGACATGCAGTACAGGACCTCAGTGAGTTTCACGTGTGGGAAGAACAGGTTAGCCATTAATGCCCTGAAGGGCATAGTAATTATTTTCCTTTTTTCATTTGTTTATATTTATATGTTTTCTCTTTTACCTTGTCAGAAGTTTGGTTCTGTTGCTGCTATTTGTATGTAATTGTCAAGGTCATTCCAGAAATTTTACCTGCCACTGTGTGGCTCTTGCATGACAGGCAGAAATGGTGGCAATGGCTCCTCATCCATGGGGGTTTCTGCAGGGCCACATTCACATACACGCACACAAGCACACACAGACACACACACATGTGCGCGCACACACACACACACACACACACACACACACACACACACACACACACACACACACACACACACACACACACACACACACACACACACACACACACACACACACCCTTGCCTACTGCCAATCACTCAGCTAATAGCAAATAATTACAGGACTGTACCTCTTGTTTCAGCATCTTGCTTTACAGTTATGGTTTTCTGAATGCCCTTTCTCTTTCAGCATGATTATAGAATGGTGTAAATTATGTTACCTTCTGCAGGAGGTAGTACAGGCTTGCATTCTGGTATAGATAGTTTGCAATGTCTGTTAAATTACTCTGTCTAATGTCTTCACTTATGAGTACCTTCCTGTTTTGTCTCCTCATACAGGTCTACATGATAGAGTTACTCCTCTTCATTGTACCTCTTGTCACAGCTACAGTAGAGAGCAGGTATATGAACAGGCGGACAGTCTTCTGGAATGAATCCCAGATTTGCTTGGCTAACTGGCAACTACTACTGGGCCAAAGGGAAAGGCATGGCCTGTATTACATGGCACCCAGATCCATCATGTGGGGGAAGTATCCCTGTAATGTCCTGCTGCTGGACCTGGACAGAAGATGACAATTCAGTTTCTTGTACCCTATCTATGTATCCTCCCTTTTTTCTACGTGCCACCCCATAACTGTGCATTGTCTGACTCTCTAGAGCACCATTTGTCTACCTTCTGTTTCTCTTTGTTCATCCTGTGTCTTCTCATCCTGTGCACGTCCACACCTGTTTGTTCTGCTCTGTGTTTGTGTGTCTGCTTCCCCACACTCTTGCCTTTCCTACTTTCTATCCTTTCTGTTTTATCCTTCTTCCTCTTTGATTGTCTCAAAAAAGACTCCATTCTTGCAACAAGCTTGTCTGCCTACCCCATCCTATAAGCACCTATATGTTATCCATACGTGTGATCCTCTGATTGCTCTTCCCCTTTTTCCTACGTTCCTGTAAACCACTTCTCTTCATTTTTATAACTCCACCATCACAACAGAGCAGCTGCACATGATGTATGGCTGCAGAGTCATATGTTTCATTTGATGCTGTCCAAATGAAAGACATAATAACACATGCAACCCAGCTGCTATGAGCGCTGCTTTTCTATATATCGATAAATATTAGCCTTAGTTCACGTTTCCTGTTCTCATGACATTGCACTATGTAGGTACAGCTTCTCTATGGATGGGTCCTCCATTTCTGAGTATATATGTGGCTAGGTCCACTTGTTTACTTGCTGTATGGTTCATTTATGTACTAGAACACACAGCTACCTTCCCATAAGCCCTGCATATTCTCATTTGAATATTCAGTTTCTTCCTGTGTCACCATGCAGTGCTGCATAGTTGTGCAAGCCTTGCTGTGCAAAATGAAATGTATCTGCATGAATCCCAGCATTAGTAAATACATTACTTCCAAGAAAAATACATTATTCAAACAACCAAGATAAATTAAAGGTTTTACTCATTTTACAGTTTGTGCTGGATTTAAAAAATTTCCAAATGATACTGTAAGTAGTAGAAATCCAGAAAGAAAATCCATTCAAGTAAGACACTTTTTTATAAAGACTTAAATTAGAAAATTGCAAACTAGAAAGACAGTTATTTTTCAATTACAGTATCAGTTGAAATTCTGGGTTTGAGGTGGACCCGCCATAACCTGAGTAATTTATTTTGAGTATTAGAAAGATATTGTTAAGAAATGTCTTATTTTATTTATGAAAATCTCTCTCTGTGGGATGCTCTATCTTGTGCAGGGACACATGTAGTGTGGAGTGAAGGAGACAACGTGTTGGGGGAATGGGCTTGGGAAATAAGAGTCGGTCGGTAGTGTGCTACTGGCATTCATAAATGAATGCCGATGCTGTGTTGATGGTCAAAACTGAAGCACTTCATGTGTGATGTAAGCAGTAGCAAGTTGTTTGCTACAAATGTAGCAAGGGAGTTGCTACAGGTTGGTTCTACAGAGAGTTTTTTTCAAGTTCAAGGGTTTTGTTTTTTGTTCCTCAATTTAAAGCTGATATGAAACCAGATCAAGGAACAGCATTGAGTGACAGAATAGTTAGTCGTGGCTCAGCTCATGCTTTCAGATTCCTATTTACCTTTGAATACAGTAGCCAACTCAGCTTTATACTTTGACATAGTTAGTGTTTATTAATAAAGCTTGGGATATAAGATTCTTTCAAAATTTTGAAAAGCAGATGATGGTAATAAAAGGTCAGAAAGTTTCTTTAAAATACAGACTGTTCTCTTAGAAAGAGGGAGACAAATTATAATCTATCTAAAGTACAGTATTAGGCAGAAGACTGAGCCTCAGTAAATTTATGTTCCTGGTTTCTTATCATTGATATTACTGGTTCCATTACCATTGTAAAATGCTGCAGGGATAAGGGATATCACTGTTTTGTAACGCTCTGGGAAACATTTTTTAAATTATAATAAATAAGACTGGAAAATGAACTTTATGCAGAGTAGCAAATAAATGGGTCAAAATACTGAATTTTTTTTCAGTGTGAAAGAAATTAACTGTAATGGAGTTTTCCTTAACTTTTCTTAATTCAGAGGTTGGGAGGGTGGCCTAATGGTTAAGGTGTTTGCCTTACAAACACAAGGTGCAGGATTTGAGTCTTACAAGGGATAATTGGCTGAGCTTAAAATGGCTCGCTAGGCCAGATAGCTTAGTACTAATCTATGAATCTAAAACCAGAAGAAACTCCCACTGAGCACAGTGACAACACAGAAATGATGAGTTCCTGCGATTCAAAATTTGGTGGATAGTGTAAAAAGTGAAGTCATACTGCAAAGTAAATTTTAGATCAGACCTCCAACTGAACAAGGATGAATGAGCAACCACAAGTTAAAGGGCAGATAAATGAGGAGTTATTTAATGAAAACAGTAAACAATTTCCCTAATAGAGAAGTTATCCACATCAGTGTTCTAAAAATAGTGCGGTCTCAAATACATCTCAGAAGTTTCCTTTAGAAAATGAATATACAAAAAAGTGCTTTTCTGGTAAAGAAAGAGCACAGAAATTGTTAACATGCATACGGACAAGTACTATTGTCTTTTACAAGAACTATTAAGCCATATGGCTGTACTCCTTGATAATATAAATAAAACAAGAACATTATCCTTTAAAATAACACATTATGAGCAAAAGGTGATGAGAAAATTCATTATTTGACCCATTTATTTGCTACAGTTTTAACAATTGCCTGTCTTTCTTGATATCATTTTAAGGGGACTCAATATTTTGCATCTTGGGAGGGCATAGTTAACAGACCATGCTATTTTTTTGCCAGTGATAGTCTGCACCTGTTCCCTCTATGTTTTTTAGTCACCCCATAGTACCTTTTTAGGCAATACCAAATTGACAAGCATACAAACAGCAAAATCAACTCAACTGAACCTTGAGGTGTTATTGCTCAATGCCAAGAGCCTAACTGCACTCCTCAAAGCTCTCCTAACATTCAAGAATATAGATATCTGTGCAGCTACTGAGACATAGTTTAGAGAGGCAGGCAGTACCCTGTCAGTGCAAGGTTTTATGCCTTCCACACTTTTAGACCAGTAGCTGCATAGATAAGGGCTAAAGGTGGAGGCGTGTCGATAGGGTCTATATTGAATTAACGAAAATCCTCTTGTGTGAATACGTAAACATCGACACATATACAGTGAAGTGGCAGAAGAGCTAATGTCCGGAACCGTGAAGATCTGAAGATCGAACTGCCATAGTTGTCCACGGCAGTAGGTGATTTCCTTATCCGGTATAGCTCCCTAAGGTAAGTGTGCGATAGTTACTGACCTATCCTGGTAATGTGGACTATCTCCTAACATAATACATTGTCAGGCACACATATTCCTGCTACTAGCCTTTTGTAATGTGAATATTAGCAATATGCACATCTTTCAGAAGACAGGCATCACACTTTTGGGGTTCTGTGTGCATCTTTAGCCTACCTATGGATGTAATTTCTTTTATATCACATTCTTGTCCCAAACTGATGTTTTCTTGGTGCTGCAGTTTTCCTGCTTTAAAGGTTGCTTTTGCACATTTACAAAGACCAAATGACATTCTTATATCATCTGAAAAAGTTTTGACAACTTGCAGTTGTACTTTCAGTTCCACATCTGATGAGCTATACAGTTTTAAATTATCTACAAAGAAAAGATGAGAAGTCTTTACACTTTGTTGCTTTCTGGGAGTCAAATTATACCCATGACCTAAAATGTTAATCAGGCAGCTTAATGGGTTAAGGACACGGCAAAAGAGCAGCAGAGATGGAATCACTCTGGAATAACCCCCTTTGAATTTTTATCCCTAGAATAATAATTTGTCCTTTATCATGGCTTAACTGCAACATGGTTTGCCACTGTTTCATGGTCGCTGTGATGTAGTTTATCAGTGTAGGGTGTATCTTATACATTTTTAAGCACTCTTTTATCCATGAATGTGGGATACTGTCAAATGCTTTTTTGTAGTCTACCCATGCAATACTTAGATTTTTCCCCTTTTTATAGTTCTCCAATATGACTTTATTTAACAACAAATGATCCTTTGTTCCATGTGACTTTCCTTTATTACCCTTTTGTTCTATTGCCATAATTTCGTTTTCATCTAAATGACTATAAACTCTGTCGGTATCAGTTTCAGTGTATAGTTTATGCTTTGTCGGGAGGGAAGTTATGGCTCCATAGTTTTTAGGGTAGCTTGTAGGTTCGCTCTTAATTAGAAACATTGTTTTTCCTGTCATTAGCCAGGCTTGTGTCTTTTTGGGGTGCACATATACATAGTTCTTACTTATGGCTAAACTTCATGCAAAGATGTTAATACTTTTAGCCAGAAGTTAGGTACTGCATCTGGGCCTGGGGGGTTTCCATTTAGAGGCTTTTCTTACCTTTGTTTCAATCTCTCTGGACATTATTTCATCCCATTTCATATCTAGTACACATGGACTTATTCTTTCTTTTACTTTTTTCTATCCATTTAGCATATTTGTTATGTTCCACATGATATTAATAGATATTTCTCCAAAATGTTATCTATTTCTTCTTTTTTGGTGGTCTTTCAATTTCTTTTACCTTGCCTCCCAATTTTCTATAAAACTTTTTTGGGTCATCAATAAACTGCTTATTTTGCACTTTTCCTTTAAATGTATCTATGTATCTTATAAGGTTTTCTGCCTGTGCACAATAAATCTCGATCAGTTATAATACTGTGCAATAATGTCTATCTTTCTGAGTATTTTTGTTGATCTGTTTCCTCTTCTATACTCTTCTAGCAGTGACACTTCTTGTCTTAATTGCTTTATAGTTTTCCTCTGTTCGATACTTCCATGATGGCATTCAATTTCTCCCCGTCCTTTCCCTTTCTACCCTGTGTTCTTGTGGTAGTTTTTTTATGAGTAATGTATCCTATTTACTTCTATTATATCACATGAATCTCTATGGACAGTCCTAATTACTCTGTTCATTTGTTTTATCAAACTTCTAACTTTTTGGGTTTTACTGACCTTCTGTAGTTTATTTGTTTCATTAATCTTAATATGTCTAGCCATCTGTATTAAATCAAACAACTCTGCCTTTAGATCATTTTCTTCTAAACTGAGGGCACATTCTTTGTTTTCCATTTCCTGCAGGCATTATACAAAAAGTTACAGAGCAACTTCCTGTGCCATGTTCTCTTCAGTTTCGCCCTGTGTCATACATTAATCTTTCACTGGGAAATTGCTGGATTATCATTCCACAAAATCGAGTGGGTCAGAGTTGTCACAGTTTCCTGTTCTTTCTCTTACTGTATAGCTCCAACTGAACTTTTGTACTGGTTTCCTGTGGAAGGCTCCAATTTATCTTTATATATCAACTGATTAGATGCTTCCTGCTCCACTAGTTTCTCCTTAATTTAGGTGTCCATTGCTCTATCCTGTTGTGTTGTTATCTGAGTTAAATTCTCTATACTAAATCCTTCACTTCGTAGGTAATCCATAACCTCAGTTTCTATTTTTTTCACTTTTCCATTACTAATCCTCTTTTCTACTTTTCCTCTTTGTTTTCTTATTTTTTGTACTGTAAAATTTTTCATATCTGGATGCCTTTGCCTGCATTTCTCTTCAAATATCTTTGGTGCTGCTCTTTTTGCATTGATTACTTTTGCTTTTTTCTTTGCATAAATATTGCACCATATTAAATCTCTTTTTCTTTGCCATGTCCATATTTCTTCTTCAGATGTCTCCTGCTCCTCTTGTTTATCCTTACTTTGCGGACTCATTGTTCCATTGTGCTGTGATATAACCTGTGTTAGACTTTCTACACTGAATCCTTCACTTTGCAGGTATTTCCTAACTTCAACTTGTATTTTTTTAACTTCTACTCCACTAATCTTCTGTTCTACATTCCCTTTGTGATCTTTTTTTTATTGTGACATTTTACATATCTGGATGCCTTTGCCTGTATTTCTCTTTGAATATCTTTGGGTCTGCCTTTTTTGTATTGATTAATTTGGCTTTCTCCTTTGAATAAATATTGCACCATATCAGATCTCTCTTTCCCATGTCCATATTTCTTTTTTATACCCTTCAAACATCTCTAAATTTTGTTATTTAAATTTGCACACTTCCTCAGTTACTTCTTTTTCTAAACAGCAAAAGGTTTCTTGGTCTAGATAGTGTTTTTCATGTATCTGTTGTATTAATTAACACAATTTATTATTGTTATCATTATATTATTATTGTTATAGCTAACTATAGGTCACCCTCCATGTCACATCTAGCTCACAATGCATACTTGGACCTACAGGAGACACTTACTATCCAACCTAACACCTTACTTATGGGAGACTGTAGTTAACCATCTATAGACATGGTCATTCTACACAGCCTGAAATCTACAGGAACAAAAACTGCTGAACTTTGTAAACACAAACACCCTTGACTAAATAGTGAATATGCAACCTAGAGGCTCCAAGATACTGGACCTCATACTCACAAATATGGGGGAACACTGCACCCCCCAATGTCTCTTCCACCCTAGTAAGGTTTTGCCTTAAATTTGTCTCAAAATCAACTTTGAACCCACCAGTAAAACCAGTAACAGTTAGAGAAATTATTCCAAGGCAAACTACCCTTTATTAAGTGATGGTTTATCAATATTCAGTGCCCCTCCAAACATAGAGAATATAGCAGCCAAACCAGAATTGCTCTTGGAAACTCTGTACAACCATGCTAGTAGTTGCATAGAGGCTGCATTACCTACCAGAAGTAAGCTCAGAACTTGCCCAAAAAACAAACCACCCTGGTGGCATCCCAAATTAAATAGTATATACAACAAAAGGAACATTTATGGCAAAAAGACAGAAAGGCAATTCTCATAAAGATAAAACTCTGTCATAAAACTGAATAGGTAATTAAGAGGCTAATTATTTATTTATTTAACATTTGTTTACCAGGAAAGTCCGACTTGAAATTAACCAATTTTCAGTGGAGGCCTGGGGAGAAATGCTCCAGACGCATGTCTTTGTAACATGGAAGGAAACTAGAGCACCCAGAAGAAACTCACATGAATGCAGGAAGGACATGCAGACTCAGGTCAAGCAATGCCAGCCCTGAGTTTAAGATAGTATCTTAGGTGAAAGATAATAAGACCTTCTTCAGCTATGTCAAAAACCTCAATCCAGCATGCAGTAATATGCTGAACTGGTGGTTGATGGTGCCACATTCACTGAGCCTGGCGATATAGCAAACCAATTAGTGGACAAATTCAGTTCCAACTTTACCACCCTCTCACCCCCAACCATCCCTCAAGAAATAACCTCAAATATAACCTTTCTGTCAAAGGAAAAAACTTCAAAGACCAATTCACATAAGGTTCAGGTATGGCACCTTTTATTACTTGCAGCAAGGAGACAAAAACATGCACATACAGGATTTTGCCTAATTACTAACAGGCAATATGCTTCTCTTATACTGTTCTATAAAATGTTACTTTCTATGGTTGACGTAGTCAGACACAACTTTCTGTATTGTTCTACAGCAAATGTTACTCAGATTTTCTGCTGACATGTTCAGATTTAAAGCTCACTATGTGTTACATAGAAAATGTTACTTGGATTTCCTGCTGACATGACTGGATTTATGAAAAACATGTGAGAAAAACAACCTGACCTTGGGAGCTTTAGCCCACTACAAGCTTCTATTGTGCAGTTCTAATACATATGTTACATTTCAAGGTACTTTTCTAGCTTAGGTACAAGTAAATGCTGATTGTAGTTCATGTTTTCAAGCAGCCTTTGTCTTCATTATCAGTAGCTTCTGCAGCTGTGTATTTTCTCATAGCATAAGCGGAAAATCAATAACTCTTTGTTTAAATCTCATTACATTATATTATTTTCCTGAAACTAGCAGAAATTGAATGCTTCCCTGTAAATTTCCAAAGCATAAGCAAAAATCATAACTGCACATATTTCATGACGTTACAAAATTGGAATGCTTCTGCAGTTTGTACAGATTTATGCAGTGTGAAATAGAATAAATTTGTTAACCCTTTTTAAACCTGGAATGCACTAAGCATATTACTAATACATATTTTTCTAACATTTCCCCCCTTTTAATACTTTATTCTACTTTCAAAATAAGCATAAACAGTTTTTCTTCCCCTAACCTCTTCCTATTCAGGATTTGCAGTTAAGAGAGTCATTCAGTTTAAACTTATGAAAGCATTTACAATTTTTCAACAGTTCTTCATATTCAGCACCTTGATATAAAGTTTCTGAAACTGACATGTCTATAAAGTCTTTAATCAGTCTTTTCATATAGGAGATGCAGCAGTAAACAACATACCCCCAGTAGGATCATTCCTACACAGATGGCAGTCAGAATGTTCATTAGGATACTGCCCCACCCACCCAAACAATTTCTGGAAAAAGTCCGTCAATGGATTTGGTCCTGGTTTGGTCATGGCCGACACTTGCTGAATTACCTCAAGGTGATTGTCTGTCTCATGTTTATGGTCAGGAATATATGAACAGCACTCCTCCTGGATTAAAGCACAAGTACCACCTCTCACTACTAGGGTGAAGTCGAGAGCCATGCGGTTCTGAAGCACTACAGTTCTCATGGCATTCACTTCATCAGTCACCAATTCTAGAGCAGAAAAGGTTGCATTGCTCATTACTTTGAGAAGTTTAGACAGTTTTCTCAGCTCCCAGATCAATTTTACTGCTCCATATGCTGGTAATATGCCTGCCCATGATATAACAGAATCACTCATCCATGTGTGTCAGTCCATCGCCCACAGCATGATTATTTTTCCAGGGTTCATTGATTTGTCCTACTGGATTGACAGGCTTCTTGACGGCTTCTTGAACATTTCAAAATTTTCCTCGAGGTAAAACTGCTGTGTGTCGTATGGCCGGCACCAGGTAGCTCAAAAAACAACTGCCGGACCAATTCTCAGGTAAACACTTATATGCTTTTCTACCACATACAAAATAACAATCTTCTACTTTAGTAGTAACTTTACTATGAATATACACTTGTCCTGCATGAAACATTTTTCTGTCAATTATAGACAGTTGTTTATAGAGAACAGAATCATGTCTTACTTCCTCAATTGTTTTGTGCATCAATTTAAAAAATGAATCATAGTTTGTATTACAATAAAAACCTGTGTTATTAGCTTTAGTATAGCATCTATAAGGAACAGTCACATTGCAATTGCTCCAGTCCACCTGAACTATATCATTTTTGTAAAAACACACAGTTCCCTTTTGTTGAACAGACAAGTGCAATGCTATTTTATCTTGTGCTGTAATACTTGATGTATCATGAACCAAGTTTTCCTATGTCTCGCTGACTCCTAGGGGGACTGAATTTAACAATAACCCCCCGTATGCTGTTGGCAAAGCTGTGCAAATCCAGCAATTCGAAACATTGAAAGTCTCAGCATACACATATTTGATTGCCTGATAAGTATTGAAGTTTGGATGCCAGTCTATGTGCATCTCTTCACATTTATTCAGTTCAGTTTATGTGGCTGGGAAAAGGAATGGCCACAACAAAAAGATTATTGTCACTAGTACAGTTAACAGAATGATTATGCAATACTTCTGAAGAAATGGTTGTTCTGCATTCCTATTTTCTCCAACTCTTCTGAGTAGTTTTATTTGAATTTCTCTAGATTCTATCATTTTTGCTTTTAACATGTGGTCTTACTCTCTGCCCTAATAGGACCTTCAGCACCGATGGTTTCTTCACTGGGGTTGAGATGGATCAGTCCTATTGATCTGATCCCCCCTTTGTAGCCAGACTTTGTGCTAAGGGCCCCGATGGAGAGGTAAGATTTTTGTCCAGTTCAAAGTTCTTAACTAGTTTGCAGTGCGTCAGGTGGATCCATGAGGCACGCTCTGCGATCTTGACTGCAGTGGGTGTTGAAAGAAGCACCTGGTATGGACCTTCCCACCTTGGTGACGTCCAATTCTTCTTTTTAACAGTTTTCACCCAGATCCAATTCCCTGGGATCACTGCCACTTCCAATGTTTTGGTTTGTTCTTTATCTGAAACAGAATTTGACTGCAACAGATGTTTAGAATTCAACAAATTTCTCATGTATTCAGCTAGTGTGCAGTCAGCCTCCTGGTCTGAGGGCATGAGAGGTTTCCACTGGGGTATATAATAAGCCCTTCCAAATAGTTTTTCAAAAGGAGTCAATCCTTTTGCAGTCAGAACAGTTTTCATGCTCAACAGTGCCAGGGGCAGACAGTACACCCAATTCTTTTCTGTTTCTGCTATTAATTTTCTTAACTTATTCTTTAAAATTCCATTATGCCTCTCAACCCGCCCTGCAGATTGTGGATGGTATGCACAATGATTTTTTAAAGAAATGCCAAAATGCTTACTTAACTGTTGTATGGTTTGGTTTACAGAGTGTGTACTGTTGTCACTGTAGATCCTTTCCAGAATGCCGAATCTAGGGATGATTTCTTTAACAAGGACTTTCGCTACCGTAGCTGTGTCTGGATTTTTGGTTGGAAAGGCTTCCACCCATCTGGAAAACATATCTACAATGACAAGACAATACTTCTTATTTTCACATTTGTTCAATTCTATGAAATCCATACAAATAGTATGAAATGGATATGGTGGTGTAGGGAAACTCCCTTGCTTGGGCTTTAATGCCCCTTGTGCATGATGTTTGTTACAAATGTGGCACATCAAACAACATTTTTTAGAATAGTTTGTAAATCCATATGTTGTGAACACTCAGTTCACCAGCTGTACCATCCCCCCTGTTGAGACATGGCATTGCCCATGGCTCAACAAGGCTGCATATCTAAACAAATTAGATGGTAATATCAGTTTCCCTTCTTTAGAGATGTACAGCCCCTTTTCGATAATTGCTCCTCATTTTACCCATCTTTGTTTTTCAGCTTGCATAGTGAGTGTCTGCATTGTCTTTAACATTTCTAAGTCTAAAATCTCAGAGGGTTATAGTTCCTCATTTAAAAGAAATACTTCTGAAGGTGCCTGTTTTGCAGCTGTATCAGCTCTCGCATTACCTTTTGAAATCCTATCTTGTTGCTTGGCATGAGCCGTGCATTTACAAATAACTACTTTCTGAGGTAACTGAATAGATTCTAAAAGATCTAAAATAATCTGTGCATGATTGATAGGTTTGTCAGTAGATGTTATCATTCCTCAATTTTTCCACTGTTGTGCAAAGACATGTACAGTAGAAAAAGCGTACTGGCTGTCAGTAAAAATGTTCACACATTTATCCTTTGCTAAGGTACATGCCCGTGTCAAGGCAATCAATTCTGCTGCCTGTGCAGATAAATTGTGTGGTAAAGGTTTCGCTTCTATAATCTCAGTATCAGAAACTACTGCATATCCTACTAGGTTCTGTCCTGCAGGACCCCTTTTGCATGAACCATCCATGTAGTATATCACCTCGGCATCATCCAAGGGGACGTCCATGAGATCTTTTCTAGGTAGTGTCTTTTGCTCAATCACCTGCAGGCAGCAGTGTGGTGTGCCATCTGCAGGGGTTGGGAGCAATGTAGAAGGGTTCAAAGTTGTGCATCGTTCAATTGTCATGTGAGGTTGGCTCAACAATATAGTCATACAGGAAAGATGCCTAGCAGGGGAAAGATATGCTACCTTCTCTTGCAGTAAAATAATTGCGACTGCATGAGGCACTCTTAAAGTGAGAGGGTGGAATAAAACTACTGAGGCCGAAGCCTGTACTGCCATTGCAGCTGCAACTACCGCTTGTACACAGTGAGGTAAAGACCGTACCACTGGGTCTAGTTGTGATGAATAATAAGCAATGGTGCGTTGCTTGTCCCCATGCTGTTGTGTTAACACTGATGTCATATAACCTTGCTTACAATCTACAGTTTGGAAAAAACATTTATGGTAGTTTGGTAATCCCAGAACTAATGAGGATGCTATTAACTGTTTCAGTTTGCAGAAAGCAGATTCTGCCTCTGGTGTCCATTGTAACAAATCCTGTGCTGCCATAGGCTTTTTATATATCAGGTCAGTCAGAGGTGCAGATTTCAAGGCATAGTTTGGAATCCAGCTCTGGCAAAAATTAGTTGTACCCAGGAAGGACATCATTTCCTTCTTGGTAGTGGGTTTTGGTGCTTGCAAAATTGCTACTTTTTCTGTCCTCATCTAATGTTCTACCCTCTTTGGATATCACATATCCTAGATATTTGACTTGTTTTTTTCCAAAGCTGTAGTTTATTTTTGTTTACCTTATGTCCTTCAGCGGCTAAAAATCATAATAGCGCTATGGTATCTTCTTTGCAATCTTGCTGGGTGGGGGCCGCCAGCAGGATATCATCAACATAAAGTAAATCTGACTGCCTCTTGGTGGGGTAAATCCCGCCAAGTTGCTTGCTATTTCTTGTGAGAATATTGTTGGACTTTCACAATATCCCTGTGGTAGTCACATATATGTATACCTTTTCCCCTGAAATGTGAATGCAAACCAATACTGGCTGTCAGGGTGTATCGGTATCGAAAAGAAAGCATTGCTGATATCTACCACAGAAAAATATTTCTGTTGAGGTTTTAAATCATTCAACAGGGTGTGTGCGCCTGGCACTGTAGGTGCCCTTGGTATTACTGCGTCATTTACACCTTGTAAATCTTGGACCATACGCCATTCTCCATTTGCTTTCTTAACAGGAAATAAGGGTGTGTTACATGGTGAATCAGGAGATTCCACCAGCACCCCTTCCTTAAGTAAAGCTGCTATAATAGGTTTGATTCCTACATCTGCATCTTTTCTTAAAGGATACTGTCTCTTCTGTGGTCAAAATGCTGACTTTGGCATGATAGTAACTGGCCCTGTTGTACGAATAAGTCCTACATCTGACTTTCCTGTTGACCAGAGAGTTTCTGGTATATTCTGTAAGGCATTCTCTTCCTCCTTTAATAGAAGTGCTAATCAGCTGTCCTTGCTAGACTGCAAGTGTACAGCTGGGTGGGTCTGAGTTATCCAATTCAGCTTCTGTATTTGTATTCCCTGTTCTAACAGTTCTAATTCTGTCTGTCTTTCCCATCTCGTGACTTTTTCTCCTAAGTCTGCCCATTCTATGTTTCTGTCCTTAGTTAAGCTAACATGTGGTAATCGATTAGATTTATAGAGTGCAAAGAACTCCTGGGGCAATGAACAGCTGGCTTCACTGTTCCCTTCTGTGTCCCAGTACAGATTACATAATATCAATCTGTTTGCACGATTTCTAAGCAATTCTTGCTCATATTCCTTATCAGGTCCTGGCGTGTTACAGTAATACAGGGTACAGTGCAACAAGTGCTGCTTATCAATGTCAAGGGAGGGGAACTTGCTGATGGCTACATTCATCAATTCTTCAGTCACAGCCCCTGGACCAGTCGTAACCAAGTCCTGGCTGTACCATTAAAGCATTTCACCCTCCAATTGCACTGCAAAGGTATCAATTTGTCACAGTGCTTCCATACCCTGCATGGTTGGGACTACTGCTATACCAATTAGCTGCATAAGGTCTCTGCCCAAGAGGTTTACTGGGCATTTTGCAGAAACAACAATTTTGCTTCTCTGAGTCAATCCTGAAACAGGATCAGTTATTGCAATGTTACGGGAGAGGGGCTCCCGGTACAGCTGTCCATTAGCTGCTTTTACTAGTATGTAATCAGGTGACTCTGAGTTTTCTGGCAGTTTGGAGGGATATATCAGGGTTCGTGATGCCTCTGAGTCACACAAGAATTTGACTTCCCTCCCTTTTACCAAAAGTGTAACTTCTGGTTTTGTGTCTGCTAAATAGAGCTCCAGGCTCAATAAAGCTAGGTCTAATATTTCTTTTTCTTCACTGTTCATAACTTCCTGCACTTCCTCTATCTCTTCTGTCGCACCCTCTACTCCTTCTATCACATTCTCATTTGTCCTTTCTCTGTTATCCCCTTCTAGTGATTCCTGACTGTCATATAGTCAGTCCTCACCCTCCTTGTCTTCCGTGGTTGCCTTCTTGTTTTTCTTGCAATCCCTTGCCAAGTGTCCCTTTTTACCGCATTTAAAACATTCTCCCCTTTTCTTTTGCCCTTCAAAGTCGTCTGATCGCTGATCAGATTTTTTGTTTCCCTGGGCATTTTTCTTGCCCTTTTTCCCAGACTGTACTATATAAACTTCTGCTCCATCTTCTACAGAAAATACTTGAGCTTTCTTTTTCTTTTTGCTATTAAAATGCCTTTCGGCATGCCTAGCATATTCAAGTAATGACTATGACCTGCTTGTACAATGATCTACTATGTGTTTTGTAATAAAACTGCTTATGGGTGCAATACTGCCTTTTAAAAATGCATTCTTTAACTGCTGTTCATATGGAGAATCTTGTGTTTGATCTTCAGGAACCTGCATTCCACAGTGGTTATTAAAACATTCTAATAATCTGGCATAATATCGGTCAACAGTTTCACCTTCTTGTTAGATGCATTGATTAATGCAAGTCCGGTCTGCCCTAGGCTTCCATTTCTCAGAGATGCGGTCTGTAAGACCTTTTACTCTGTTGTCTAGTTCTGCGCTGCTATGTGGGAGGGGTCTGTGTGCAGTGTCACGGGGATTCCAGTTGCCACTAATCATGTGCCAATCTGGCCCCACAATTTGTCTAACTACTTTTTCTACCTCTTCTCCGTTTAAATTATAACTTAGCCTCATTCCTTGTAAATCTTCTGAGAACTTTCTAAAATTAACTTTTGGATGGGGAATTCCCTCAGTGGCTTTCCAGATATCTTTCGGAGTCTGGGGTCTATACAATAGAATAGTTGGGTCTTGACCGTCTTGTCCTGCCTGAGGATTAGGTACTTCTATGAGTGGACATATTTCTTCTTCACTCATAGATTGTGAATTCTTAACCATTTGATATAACTCAATGCCTTCATTTGAGTTATCTGCCCGTGTTTGAGACCTGGTCCCGATGGGATCTCTAATAAAGGGTTTTGCTTTTGTAATGTGTCTATTTTCAGTGACAGCAGGAAATTGTGGGGGTGGACTAACCTGCTCACTTGCTTCATATTCTGGTAAGGAAGTTGGAGGGGCCAACGCTATTACTAAATTATTGTCCTCCTTATCTAAAAACATTGCTTTTGAATTATTGTTCTTTTGTTCCCTACGGTTTACATCCTCAATCCACCTGTGTGCCTGAGGAATTCCTAATTGGCATTGCTTTTTAACCTGACCTTTGGAATCAGTTTTGAGCTGTTTGACAAGTTTGATAAGTGAAGATTTTTCTAATTTTCCATCAAATTCATACTTATTAACCCATTTTGAATAGTATTTAATATTGTCAGTGCGCTGCGACTGCATGTAGTTTGCGTCTTCGGTTAACGGTGAATTTTGGGGTCTTTTTGTGCAATTATTACCCATTTTGTTCTACCCTTTTGATAGTTATGTAACCTCTCTTATTTTTAACGTGGTACCACGGATTTTGTTATAGTCTCTTCAGAATGACTGCCTACCTATTCTGTTTTCCCTGATCTATGACAAGACAGTACTCTTTTCTGTCCCTGACTTGTAAAAATACAGTCTTGATAAAAAACAATACAAATCTAGTCCCTGATCTAAAACAGAAAAAAGTAGATTCACCTTACCTGAGCCTTCGTGATTGATCACCTGGTTCGTGAAAACCCGTCCTTCAGTCGCAGATCAGAAAGTGGCTGGCCTCTTTTGCATGACAATTCAGTTGGAGGGCTTTTCAAATAAGAAGAACCGATTTGATTTCTTCCCCGTACAGTTTCAACCACTCAGCCCATCTGATCCGAGGCGAAGTGAGGGTTTCCGGTCCGAAGGACCAATCTGTCAAAGGAAAAAAACTTCAAAGACCAATTCACATAAGGTTCAGGTATGGCACCTTTTATTACTTGCAGCAAGGAGACAAAAACATGCACATACAGGATTTTGCCTAATTACTAACAGGCAACATGCTTCTCTTATACTGTTCTATAAAATGTTACTTTCTATGGTTGACGTAGTTAGACACAACTTTCTGTATTGTTCTACAGCAAATGTTACTCAGATTTTCTGCTGACATGTTCAGATTTAAAGCTCACTATGTGTTACATAGAAAATGTTACTTGGATTTCCTGCTGACATGACTGGATTTATGAAAAACATGTGAGAAAAACAACCTGACCTTGGGGGCTTTAGCCCACTACAAGCTTCTATTGTGCAGTTCTAATACATATGTGACATTTCAAGGTACTTTTCTAGCTTAGGTACAAGTAAATGCTGATTGCAGTTCATATTTTCAAGCAGCCTTTGTCTTCATTATCAGTAGCTTCTGCAGCTGTGTATTTTCTCAGAGCATAAGCGGAAAATCAATAACTCTTTGTTTAAATCTCATTACATTAGTAGAAGTGATACATCTATATTATTTTCCTGAAACTAGCAGAAATTGAATGCTTCCCTGTAAATTTCCAAAGCATAAGCAAAAATCATAACTGCACATATTTCATGACATTACAAGATTGGAATGCTTCTGCAGTTTGTACAGATTTATGCAGTGTGAAATAGAATAAATGTGTTAACCCTTTTTAAACCTTGAATGCACTAAGCATATTACTAATACATATTTTTCTAACACTTTCTAACTATAAATAGGGAGCATGTACTGGCTGCACTCACTAAAGTAAAGAACACTGCCTCATTGGGCCCATATAACATCCCGAGATGCTTCCTTAGCAGTCTAAAATATTGCATATCAGAATCCCTGGAGTCATTCTTTAACTATAGCCTTAAAACAGGCTTTTTGCCATGTGAATGGAGGACTACAATGGCTTCCCCCTTTCATATGGAAGGGCCTCCAACAGATCCGGGAAACTACAGCGCCATTAGCTGGACTAGTCTTATTTGCAAAACCATGGAAAGAATTATTATGGAAATTATCAACAAGGACAGAGGACACCACCAGACACTGGATCCATCCCAGTATGACATTATCAAAGGAAGGTCATGCTTACTGAACCTTGTGGACTTCTTTGAAGAGGTCACTAAGGTAATGGATGAGGGGAAGGCTATGTACACTGCCTAACTAGATCTGGCTAAAGGATTTGATGCAATACCTTACTCAGGCATTGTCAAGGAACTTATCAAACTAGACTTAAACCCCTTTATAATATTATAATATTATAATATGCTGGATAGCTAGCTGGCTCATGGATAGGACCCAAGAGGTTAGGACTGGTGTGGCCACTTTCACAAACAGGCCGGTTACTAGTTGAGTCCTTCAGGGCTCTGAGCTGGGCCCGCTCTTCTTTGGCATCTACTTCTCAGAGGTCAAAGCAAATGTCAAAGGCCCCTGGTTGACCAATACAGATGATTACACACTGGAAGCAGTCATTGAATCCTCCAAGATAAGATCATCCTTCAGAAAGGTCTAACACAGACCATGACTTAAAAGTCTATGTCAAGAAATGCATTATAGTACCTTTTTGGAAGTCTGCCTGCTTGAATAACTGAGTAATCAAATAAACACCCTCAAAAGTTGATTCGCTAGTCATAAATCTGGGAATTCATGCAGATAGTAACCTTGCCTTCAACCAACATATGTTCAAGGTAGTCAGAAAATCCTTCTATGTAGCTTAACTTATAAGTAAGGGTGTGGCATCTAGGTCCAGAGAGGTCATTGTACCAATGTACTTGGCCCTCTTCAGACTCATCATACTGTATATATCTGACCAGACATATGCAACTATTGTAATGTCCACTAAGAATCCTTACAAAAAGAATGAACGGAATGAACACAATATTCTACACTGATCACCTCAAAGCTCTGTCTCTTTACTTAGTATTATATAGAATTCTGAGAGGTGATCTTTGGCATACAAGGCATCCATGGACCCTGAATTCATAGGTTCATAGGTAGGTACTAGGCTATTGGCCCAAGGGCTTAAGTAAGCCTAGCCAACAAGGTTCCCTGACTTACGCCACCCAAGAAAGTTATGTTCCTGTGCCCCTGTCGAGCAGAGACACAGAAGTGATCCCCGGGGTGTATTTCCTATTTTCCACCCACTCATCAAGATTTTTCTTAAAGAGTGCTAATGAGGAACTTTGCTTGACATAGATGGGTAGCTTGTTCCAGAGTATGGGAAGTCTCTGGGACAAGAATCTATCCCTCCAGTATGTCTTGTTTATTGTGGTGACAAGGTTTATGTCCCTAGAGCATGTAGCTCAGAGGAATTGGTATTTCTTTAGGTGCAGCATATCCAAGAGCTCTTTGTTTGACATAGCCTTATATGTTAGGCAGAGATCGCCTCAGAGTAGGCGATATGCTATGGAGTAAAGCTGGAGATTTTTGAGATGGTCAGTGTAGGGCATTTGTTTGAGGCCAGTAATCCTTTTTGTGAGATACTTCTGTGGCCTTTCCAGTTGCTACAGATGACTTGTGAGGTACATTCCAAAAGGGGTGTTGTACTCTTATAATGGGCCTAATGAGTGTCGAGTAGAGGGGAAACAATGAAGGATGAATCTTTTGCACATCCATAAAACAAACAGCATCATAACATTGAGATCTAAAGACCAACATTTTGTTTGTGACATAAATAGGACAGGCAGACATGTTTTTCAGTGAAATCTATTCTCCGGAACAGGCACCCCATCTATGTGAAGCAGAGCTCCTCCCTATCCCTTTAAGTACAACTTGGACTAATAGATGGATAATTGGAAATTAAACCCTGGTCTGGTACCTATGTCTCTGATGGACAGAGTCTATAAATCACCTTCTATAGAAATCATATTTGTGGGTCACCGTTGGGTTTCACAGCTAGGCTTATAAGGGTCCTAGTGTTTGTTAACCAAGCATAGAATTATCAACCTATGAACTCACAGAATAGCTTATGGACTTATTTATACATTGTATTGTGCATTCATGAATTCCAGACATTGCACATTGGTTTTGTATGCAAAGATTCAGGGAGAACCATTTAACACTGCAAAGGAGTTAAAGGTGGTACCTGCCTTTTTGTGGATATGGAGAGAAACAACTTCTAAAACAAGGGTGCCAGAAAAACTGAACAATACAGAAATGAACAATGCACTGTAAATATATCTTCAGAGTCATTATATTGTTGACATAACTCCACTAGAGATTAAAATATCATAGGAAAATTCATATTTCATGTTACACAAAGGTGCCCTTCAGAACCAACAAAGTGATTGATATAGCCAGTCTACTTATGTCATGGTGGCATTCTTAAATTCTTACAACCACTCACTATCAAGGCTGGTCAAAGAACACTTTCATTAGGAATATAAGAAGATAAGCAAAGATGATTGATTTATAGATATACAGATAGGATTTATAAGTCAACTCAAAGGTATCTGCTAGAGTGAGAGGAGTGTTACACCGTCTTATAATTCATAGTAACATACATGAGGGACTGCGAGATTTTAAACACTTATCAATACTTTTTAAAGCTTTATGTGCTCTTATCACTGTATTTATTCATTAATGATCTACAGATATAAGTGACCTTTGCAATATTGTTCCTGTTAATTCAATGAAGACCACACAGTGAGAGCTGTCAGTCACTGGCATTGTGATCGCTGAAGCTTTGTATGTGCTGTACCTATTAGGATCATAATATGTAAGCCCGTGAGCATACATTACACATTAAATAAACACAGAGGAAAATAAGTAGAACTTTCACCTTGGTACAACAACGAAGACTCTAAACAAATTTCTGCTGGGTGAGGTGAGGTTGTGGTACTGTGTTCCTGCTCCAGTCTAAATGTTCATATCTTTGCCAGTGTGTTCATGCATTAATATAATGCACTTCAGTACCATTATATTTTTACCAAATATATTTCATCAGATATTATGTTCTTCTGGAAATCAATATGAAATGCAGCTGCTGATATGCTTGCTGTTTATAGTGGTATACTAGTTTATGTGTGGGCAGGCAACTACGGATATTGTTTAGACTAGTGGAAAACTGTTTTGGATTTAAGGAACTGCAGAACATTTTCCTTCATCTACCATCACAAATCATCCTCTGACTATGTTTACCAATGTGGAGTTTGTGCATTACATACCGCCTTATATCCTCTCCCAGAATTATTGGGAAAATCCACTTAGAGAAGCATTTAAGATGATAGAATAAGTTCTTGTGAAATTAAAATGAATCATCCAACGATAAAGTCTATAGGGTCACAGGAAATATAAGTTGAATGAGCTCTTGATGCTAATGCAATTTTTTTTTTCATTTCCTGATGGCACACTATGTCGAATCAATGTTCCTGTCAAAGGCTGGAGCGTAACAAGTGAACGGTACTATAAACTCTTGATCATAGGATACCAATAACGTATCATAAGTTAGCTTTTTTAACATTTTCATTAGCATTTATTTTATAATTTTTGAAAGCATATCATTAAAGACATTTCCTCTGCCAAAATACTTTTTTAGCAAGCTACAGATTGGTGCTAGTAGTGTACTTTGGTAGCACATGAACTTTCCATAATAATTAATCAAGTTAAAATGCTTATCATGATATTACATATATGAGAAGTACCTCATTAATGGCTTAGTGTTCTCTGCATATTTCTCCATGTCCAGCACATCTCAAACAGTCACTCTGCTATCTCACAAACTAACAATTTGCTTTTTTAACTCTCAGCCCATAGTTTTGTAATCTCTGCAGCACTTTGGGTATATTTTTGAGATGCCTACTTTGTCTTTACATTTATTTATTTATTTAATTAAATATTGTTTGCATTTGAGGTACATCACTAATCCACTTGGAACATTTTCAGGTTCACTTGGTGAATATGAATCATTTGAACATACAATAGACATAGAAGTAATACAATCTGTACAACGAAGAAAAAAAATTTCAAGATTTGCAATTTTGATATGATTCATACGAAGAGGAGAAGAAGTTTACAAAGCATTTTGTACAAGTATGCAGTCGAATAAACAATCTGAGTACATTCACCAATACAGTACATTATACTTAACTTGTAAAACTCAGAGCAATGTAACCATTCAAATTTATTATAATATTTAAATCCTTGAATACATTTTATATTATTCATTAAAAAATAGATGGTGCAAAGCGTGCCCCAGACAGTTATCTGTTTGACAAAAACAAGTCTATAGCTAGGATAATGAAACCTGGATTGCATTGCAAACCTATGTCATGCATGTTTGCTCAATTTGATCTGGATTATGGATTCAGAGACCACTTTAGTGCTGCTGTAATAGGATGGCATTGGTAGATATCTCTATACTGTTTTTTTCTAGTGAAGACCACATGTAAATGCAGCAGTACGGGGTATGTCTAATAAAAATTAGCCATGTGAGCTTCCCTGAAATTACTCACGTTGAACTGACTAGTACTGTAAAGTGATTCAAAGCTTCACTCTACATCACTGTTTGGAGTGACTAGTACTGTAAAGTGATTCAAAGCGTCACTCTACATCGCTGTTTGGAGTGACAAGTACTGTAAAGTGATTCAAAGCATCACTCTACATCACTGTTTGGAGTGACCAGTACTGTAAAGGGAGTCAAAGCATCACTCTACATCACTGTTTGGAGTGACCAGTACTGTAAAGTGAGTCAAAGCATCACTCTACATCACTTTTTGGAGTGACTAGTACTGTAAAGTGATTCAAAGCACCACTCTACATCACTGTTTGGAGTGACCAGTACTGTAAAGTGATTCAAAGCGTCACTCTACATCACTGTTTGGAGTGACTAGTACTGTAAAGTGATTCAAAGCGTCATTCTACATCACTGTTTGGAGTGACTAGTACTGTAAAGTGATTCAAAGCGTCACTCTACATCACTGTTTGGAGTGACCAGCACTGTAAAGTGATTCAAAGCGTCACTCTACATCACTGTTTGGAGTGACTAGTACTGTAAAGTGATTCAAAGCATCACTCTACATCACTGTTTGGAGTGACTAGTACTGTAAAGTGATTCAAAGCATCACTCTACATCACTGTTTGGAGTGACTAGTACTGTAAAGTGATTCAAAGCATCACTCTACATCACTGTTTGGAGTGACTAGTACTGTAAAGTGATTCAAAGCATCACTCTACATTACTTTTTGGAGTGACCAGTACTGTAAAGTGATTCAAAGCATCATTCTACATCACTGTTTGGAGTGACTAGTACTGTAAAGTGATTCAAGGCATCACCCTACATCACTGTTTGGAGTGACTAGTACTGTAAAGTGATTCAAAGCATCACTCTACATCACTGTTTGGAGTGACCAGTACTGTAAAGGGATTCAAAGCATCACTCTACATCACTGTTTGGAGTGACGAGTGCTGTAAAGTGATTCAAAGCATC
This sequence comes from Protopterus annectens, assembly GCF_019279795.1. Classification (NCBI taxonomy): domain Eukaryota; kingdom Metazoa; phylum Chordata; order Ceratodontiformes; family Protopteridae; genus Protopterus; species Protopterus annectens. The sequence continues at coordinate 129,803,682 of NC_056748.1, read as the reverse complement.
ACTCTACGTCACTGTTTGGAGTGACCAGTACTGTAAAGTGATTCAAAGCATCACTCTACGTCACTGTTTGGAGTGACCAGTACTGTAAAGTGATTCAAAGCATCACTCTACATCACTGTTTGGAGTGACCAGTACTGTAAAGTGATTCAAAGCATCACTCTACATCACTGTTTGGCGTGACCAGTACTGTAAAGTGATTCAAAGCATCACTCTACATCACTGTTTGGAGTGACCAGTACTGTAAAGTGATTCAAAGCATCACTCTACATCACTATTTGGAGTGACCAGTACTGTAAAGTGATTCAAAGCATCACTCTACATCACTGTTTGGAGTGACCAGTACTGTAAAGTGATTCAAAGCATCACTCTACATCACTGTTTGGAGTGACCAGTACTGTAAAGTGATTCAAAGCATCACTCTGCATCACTGTTTGGAGTGACCAGTACTGTAAAGTGATTCAAAGCATCACTCTACATCACTGTTTGGAGTGACCAGTACTGTAAAGTGATTCAAAGCATCACTCTACATCACTATTTGGAGTGACCAGTACTGTAAAGTGATTCAAAGCATCACTCTACATCACTGTTTGGAGTGACCAGTACTGTAAAGTGATTCAAAGCATCACTCTACATCACTGTTTGGAATGACTAGTATTGTAAAGTGATTCAAAGCATCACTCTACATCACTGTTTGGAGGAGCAAAGGGAAAAAAATGAACGTCATCTTTTGACATGATACACCCATTCATGTTAATTTCTGAAGTGCGGTTATTAGTGATGCAACAGGTAAGTACTGCAAAGCTGGTTGCATTAGTGTGTGTGTGTGTGTGTGTGTGTGTGTGTGTGTGTGTGTGTGTGTGTGTGCATGCACATTCATGTGTATGTGTGTGTGTGTGTGTGTGTGTGTGTGTGTGTGTGTGTAGGTAGCAGCAACATAAATAACATTTCTTGTGTGGGTATGTGTGTTTGTGTGTGTGTGTGTGTGTGTGTGTGTGTGTGTGTGTGTGTGTGTGTGTGTGTGCATGTGCATGCATGTGTGTATATGAGTATTTGTGTTTGAATGTTTGCCTGGGTGGATGTGTCTGTGTGTATGTAATGGCATGAATGCAGGTGTCTTGCCATGTATGTCTATGTGTATATTCATGCATTTGTGTCTGTGAGCATGAGTGTGTGTGTTGTGTGTGTGTGTATGTGTGTGTGTGTGTGTGTGTGTGTGTGTGTGTGTGTGTGTGTGTGTGTGTGTGTGCACGTGTGTATATAAGTATTCGTGTTTGAATGTTTGCCTGGGTGGGTGTGTCTGCATGTATGTAACGGCATGAATGCAGCCATCTTGCCATGTATGTCTGTGTGTATATTAGTAAGTGTGTGTCTGTGTGTGTGTGTGTGTGTGTGTGTGCATGTGTCTGTGTGTGTGTGTGGTGTGTGTGTGTGTGTGTGTGTGTGTGTGTGTGTGTGTGTGTGTGTGCAAGTGTATGTCAGTGTGTGTCGATGTTGCATGTGCTGATATGTGAACACTAACACTGATTCTGAGACATGATAATGAGATACTAATGAGACATTTGTCATTATGGCTTTATCATGTCTCTGAATCACTGGATACTACTGGCTACATCAGCATTGCCCAATTAGCACTGGCAGTGATATGTTTTTGAATCCCAGCCTAAGTGTATTAATTAAATTTAGTTTTTTGAATCATCATTACTTGTTGATTACCAGTAGAGGAGTACTGTGGAAACTGAGTGTGGCATGCACATTAATGGCATCTCCATGGTAGCATGACTTGTAAAAAAGGGAAAACCTGAACTTTTTTTTTTAATTTTATCAGTGGGTATGACACCTTGGAAATAGTATGTTTGCAGACTAGGTTATGGGGTTAGTGCCTTTACACTGTGGGCTGCAGTCCTTCCAAAACTATTTTTTGTTTTGTATAATCTTCTGTGTTGCGAGTTTGTATGCTTGTGTTGTTCTGAATTTTGGATATTTAGGTTGCATTGTTGCTGGCTGCAGATATCAGTGGTTGTTGTTTATTCATTATGGATCCAAGCAGCAGGAAATTCTGTTTTAGAAAGCAGTTTAATTACTCATCATGACCAGCAGCTCTTTCATGCTTTCCTTCTGTCGTTCACTCGTGATAGAAGGCATGACTCATTGCCTACAGCCTGGTCCACCTTAAATTCATAGCCATTTTACAACAGGAGCAATCTGAGCTGCTTGTTTACTATACTTTACTGAGATAATGATTCCATCTCTCCCAACTCTTTCAAGCTCTTTATTCACTCTTTCCTTCATCGTAAAGGGCACATGCCTATTTTTACAAAATTCTTATGCAGTGCTCTGCTTTACCAAAATAGCAGCTTTAACGCCATGTAGTATTCCTAGTTCTTCATAAAAGAATTCCTCATGTGTATCAAATGTTTCTTTTACACTGATTTAAATTTATATGACTAGCTCTGGCACAGATATGTCATTCCCATCCAGTTTAATACTAATGTGTGCAGCTGGTTCTTTTTTTTTTACCCCCGTGTATATCCTGCTGACCTACAACCATCGATTCCATGCACCCATTTGTATTTCCTTAGACAACAGCTCCCTTGGTTCCTCACGGCCAGCTTCTCACCTAGTGGAGACAATTGTGTCCATTCTCTAGAGCAGATCAACCCTCTTAGAAGGGCTAGTCTTCCCTTTAGTCTCTGGGAAAAATCATTCCCCCCAAGAGGTCCCAGTTCTGTCTATTCATTTGGGTGAGATTTGGAAGGAGGTGCATCATATGTGTGGTTAATGAGGGTAAAGATTTTTGAGTTAACAGGAAAGGGCCTGTGATAGAATGAAACTGTGATGTCCAGCACATCAACACACTAAATGCAACACCTAATTGATACTTCCCTCTTATCAAAATGCTTGCTTATGCCTAACAGAAAATACTGACTGGTCTCCTCCCAGGTACTAGTAGAGGACTCAAATTCGCTTGCTCCCTTGGTGGATCAGTATAAAGCTGTCATTCACACTTTCCTGACCATTTCCTCCACTTTTCTAGCTCCTGAACTCCTGAGCTAATCAAACTCATCTTGCTGACTTCACAGCCAGGGCTCTGTCTCTGTGGCATACAGGAAGGTTGTCTTTTTTTTTTTTTTTGAGTTTTTTAGTGCCTACCACCTGCCATCTATAAGCCCTTCTTCAATGATCCAGAACAATCATTCCCCTAGTGTGACAATAAGCTGTAAGCTGTAATGGGTGAGCATCATCTAAGCAGCCATCAGTTTTTTGACACAGAGATCCTTAAATCCTCCCCTAGACAAATAGTTGCATGCACACTTGCAATGTCTAACTTTTAGGACATGCATGTTCCTGTACTCAACCCATGAAGGCTGTTAAGTACAAGGCATGGACCAACCACTCACCCTGACAATTGCTGCATGGAAGGCAACACTGGTCTGAGAGGTGTCCACATGTGTCTGACCTCCTCCTTTCCCCCATAATGGTTCACCTGACATTCATTACGTATTCCTATCCTGTGCTGCCTGCTTCTGACAGAGCTGCTAACTGAAGTTAGGTCACCTTGGTTCTAGTCAAGACATTATTTCTCTCCACTGTGAAACCAGGCCACAAAGCTGATCCTTCATCTTTTAATGCAGGTAAAAGCTAGCATTTGATTGCTTTTTATAGCATACAATAACCATTATTTCTCCCAAAGTACAGAAGTTCTCACCCATGTACATTTTATACTTCACACAAGTATTTTGTTACCATTGCTTAAGAAACAATGCATGAAACATTTTTTACATACATTACCTAATGATGCATATGTGCCAGTTTCCTCGTTCCCTTTTGTATCATTTATAATAAATGAAGATGCAAATAATTCTTTAATTTTTGAAGAACATATAAAAATATAGAAATTCATTGTCACTTTCTCATGCTTGTCATTCCATATATATTATGTTTACTCTTGTCATAAAAAACGTACTCTGACATGCTTATTTTATGTGCCCAACTTTTTTGCAGCTGTAGCTTTTAGACTCTATAATTAAAAAAAAAAACAAACAAAGCAGAAAGTTTGCAGTGTGGAGGGTGTGAAGTTCACTCCTAGTTCACTAATAAAAATCAAACTTTAAAATAAATACTACAAAATAATAAAAATGCAGATAGGTGCAAGCATGTGTGGGTGTTCCTTAGAATGTTGGGTGCCGGGCTGGCAAGTTGACACCGTAAAAATTCACTGTCAATGATTAGCAGACCGGAGTTCCACTGTGGCGACCTCTAACTGGGAAAAGCCGAAAGACATTTTTAGTAGGTAATCCACATTTGAGTTAAAATGGAATATCCTTTATTGAAACACATAAACATGTGATCCTAGTTGAGTGTTATGAGGATTACAGACTTGTGGAGACTGTTACATTAAAGACTTTTTTTTTCTCAAAAAAATTTTTTTTCAAATACATTTGAATGAATTCCATAGTATTTATACATAACATCTTAAATAACTATGTACACTATTTACATTAGCCTGACACTATAATAGATCTTAATGTATACAGTTACTTTATAAGTATGTCCAATCCATTATCAGAGTGTCTGATCAATTATTGTATAGTGTCAATCAACGATAAGACTTTTCCCCAAAGGTTGTTGATAAATGGCTTTGAATAAATTCTTAGTTCTTTAATTTTAATTTCCAATAATGCTGTGGTCTTCAGTAGACTGTATAAGTCTTCCAAAGTTGGTATTGTGTTAGTATACCATCTTCTTCTTATACACTTCCTTGAAATTGCAAGTATAGTCCATACTACATACATATTTGACCTATTCAAATGAGGACCTTCATTCACATTTAATAATACAAGAGCTTTAGTTAAATAAAATGATTCATTAAATAAAACTTGTAGAAAGTTATTAATTGTTTGTTTGTGTCTTTCGGCTTTTCCAGGTTAGGGGTTGCCACAGCTTCCAAAATGGTTTAATTTTAACACAATCAAACAAAATGTTGTTCTAATCTGCATTGTGTACTTGCTCACATCTCCAACATATTCCTTTTATGGAATAACTAATTTTACTGATTCTATCTGGGGTTAAGAATGCTCTGTGCAATGATTTCCAATTAAAAACTTTCCAGTATTGTGTAAAGGATGTATATTTTATTGATAATAAGATATTTGTTTTAATATCTTCAGTTAACTGTATTGAGTGTCCTTTTGTTATATATTTCCAATATGAGATTTTGGGTGATGTTTTATACTTTATCAATATTTTGTAAAATTTTGAAATACTATTTCCCATATCAGAGTCATTATGTATGATTTCATATATGCATTTTCTAAATTTAGGTATTTCTTTAAATGAAGAATTTTTAATTATTCTACTTAAATCTTGCGAATATAATAGAATACTCTTTTAAGTTAGCCAGTTTTGTTGTGTAATTTTGTATGTTGCTTTTATTACTTGCATATCTAAAACTTTTAGTTCTTTGATACATTGAAGCCAACAAACAAATCATTTCTGTTCCCAGAAATTAATAATTTCGCTATATATTTTATGTGGAAAGTTCTTTGTGACTATAAATGGTGTTAAAAGATCAAACCAGATTTTTTTAAATCTATATTTGCATTAATAGTTTTTCTAAATGAGTCAATGAAATAATTAATCATAAGAGTTTTAGTGGGTTTAGTTATGTTATATTGCATACTAATACATATGTGCCATGCAAATTGTTTTTATCTGTTATTTGAAATTTTTTTTGTAAATCAAATTTATTCATTGATATTATGGTTAGTAATTCTTTCCAGTTTGCAGAGTAATTTGGACTTATTTAGTCTGAAATTGTTTTAGATATTGATGCTTTTATATGTGTTTCTATATCAGAAAAGTTTAATCCTCCAGGTTTCCATGGTCTGATATGATGTATTAAAGCTATTCTGTTTCTTTTGGGAAACCATAACAATTTTATTAGGCATGAATTTATTTCTTTAAATATATTCCTTTCTGTTAACAGTTGTATTGACAAGGCTATATATAGAATTTTGGGCAGTAAAACCATTTTTATTAACTGCAGTTTATCTTCAAATGTTAATATTATTTTGTTCCATTTTTCCACAGAGATTTTAATTATATTGCTGATATTATTATAGTTTTTTGAGATCAATTCATTATCCTTCCATAACTCAATTCCTAGATATTTTAAGGTAGATTCTTATTTCCCTATGATGTGATCCCCTTTAGTCTACAGTTCCTTTTTTTATTTAAAAATAAAAATTTTGATTTTGATTTACTGAAATGGAGTCCTGAAGTCATGTGAAATTTGTCAGTTAATATATCTAATTCTTCTAATGTCTCATTTGTATTAGATAATGTTAGTAATATGTCATCAGCAAATAGCATTACTTTAGAATTGTTTTGTTCATAAACATCTATTCCTTTGATTTTTATATTGTTACGAATTGAATCTGCCAATATTTCAATACCCAAAGCAAATAGAATCAGAGACATGGGACATCCTTGTTTAGTGCCTTTTGTTGTATGTATAGATTCAGAGGTAAAAGGACCTAACTTGACATACGCTAAATTATTTGTATATATATATATATATATATATATATATATATATATATATATATATATATATTCTTTAAGAGATGATCTAAGGATGCAAGAAATTCAAATAGCATTAGGATTTTGAATAAATAGTCCCTATTTATGGAATCAAAGGTTTTCTGTATATCTAAGCCAATTATGAGTGTTTATTTTCTTTATTAACATAATCTATAAAAAAAGTATCCTTTTAATATTGTCATGTGCGTGTCTATGATGTATAAATCCAGTTTGAGCATTATTTATTGTTTTGGATAGTGATATTTTCATTCTGTTAGTTAATATTGTCATAAATATCTTATAGTCATTATTTAATAATGATATAGGTCTATATGAGGTGCAGAAGTTTGGGGATTTGTTTTCCTTTAGGATTGGTGTGATTAAGGAATATCTCCAAGAGGGTGGTATTAAAGCTTGTGACTGAATTTCTAATAGAGTTTTATGGAAGAGGGATAGTATCTTTAAAGGAAAAAGTTTATATATTTCCATAATTATGCCATCTATACCTGGAGCTTTATTCGTTTTACCCTCTTTTATTGTATCTGTATTTTCTTTGTAGGATATAAGTGCTTGCAGATTTAGTTTTATTTTTTCTGATATCTTTTTATATTAGAACATTTTCATCTAGATTTAATTGATCAATATGTATATTTTATTTTTGGAAATGTTCCATATAATGATTTATATAGGCATCAAGAATGTCACCTATAGCCGAGACATTTTCCCCTTTCTTTTCATGGAAGATACTTTTAATGTTATTAGCTTTTGATTGTATTTTGATTCTTGTGGATAAATTATGTAGATATTTGGGAGAAGTGGCCAAGGTATTAATTTTTAGTTTTTCTAAAGCTGAACTAGTTTTATGTGTTAGAATTTTGTTGTATTTATTCTTTAATACTTCTACTTTCTTTTTTTATCTTCAAATGATTTTGATTTTTTTCAGCTTTTACTGACAAAAGTTTGGATTGTAGAGCTAATAATTCAGAATCCCATTCTCTGATTTTTTTAATACCAAGTTAGGGTTTTACCATATATGTAAGCTTTTAATTAGTCCCATATCATTATTTTATTTATCTCTGTTGTGTAATTAATATCTAAAAAGAACTGTAATTGAGATAATAACCAGGGTTTGAACTCTTTAATTTTAGTTATATATGCTGGAATTCTGGAGTTAAAGATTTATGGTTGCTACCCATTTTGAAGTTTTGGTATCAATAAATTGTGGTCTGAAAAGAGGCAGGGAGTGATTGAGAAATTAATGATTTTAGACTGTAAGTCATGGGGAGCAAATATTATATCTATTCTAGTTTGGGTACCAAATATGTGATCTTGATGGGAAAACAACAAAGATTTATCTGCTTTAAATTTGAAAGTGTGTACAAGATGAAATGATTCTACCCACTTGTTTAAAGCTTTTGATACAGCAGATGCATGCAGCAGTCTTTTATTTGTAGTTTCAGAAATATCAAATATACAGTTAAAATATCCTCCTAATATTAAGTTGCCTTTATAATTATTGGAAATGAAATCTAAGTGTTTTTTAACAGTTCCTGTTCCAATGCCTGGGAACCAGTACAGATTGGTAGGGTCCATATTCTGTTTTTATATTTAACTATTACTAATGCCATAAGGCCTTCTTTATCTTCATAATTATAAATGATTTCTGGGTTAATCACATTTGTTTTCCATAAAATTGTTATCTCTTATGTCTTTGTCTCATAACTGGATTGTGCCAATATCATATATTCCTTAGGATTCCTTTTGTAATTGTCATTTGTTTTGAAATGAGTTTCTTGAAGGAAGACAATTTGTGCTTTGTTCAGTTTTAAATATTTCAGTAAATTTGATCTCTTACTAAGAATGTTTAAGCCATTGGTATTTAAAGATAGTAAAGTTAAATCCATCTTTGATTATTTAGACTATGTGTTTTTTGTTTTATTATGACTATTGAACAGTTTCCTCTAATAACTATAAAGTATATGTTTGAGCTTTTAAAGGAAATAATGAATTTTATATTTGAGTGTTTGCAAATAAAGTAATGTTTTGATCAGGCATACTAAAAATGTTTTTGTGAAATAACACATTTAAATTAATAAATGTTACAAAACTAAGATCCAGACTAGCCATGGAATGAAAATCATTCCTAATCTGATGGATAAACCTAAGTCCATCAGATTATCATGCATACCTTGACAATCCAGAACATCTGGACTCCATACATTGAATTATCATATGGAGAATATTTTTAATAGGAATAAGCAATATTTATATTATTGTGAACAGATATAGTACTATTGTAGATTAGACAGACTTCTAATATAATATAAATGTTTACTTATTGTATAAGCAATTAATATTTACATGAAAGATAGATGATAAGCAATTCAATCATAGTAAAGTAGGATGTATCATATATAAAACCTCAGTAAAAGATTATAGCACACAGTTATTTAACATATTCACCCTTATTGATGAAGTCTTTCAGAACGTATTACTTAATATAAATAGATGGTAATACTATTTATACCTAATGTTTATAATACAATGTATTTTACCGGCTATATTAGAAGTTATATTTCATTGTTTGTCAGCATTTAAGTAATCACTTTGTTTGTTGCTAACTTACTTAAAGCATCAAGTTTGTTTTATGTGAGCATTGATGAAAGTTAGTGCATTTTAGATGAAAGTTAGTGCATTTTAATTATCAGTGCACCTCTCTTTCCCCCATTTCCTACACGTAAGGATTTTCATATCGGTCACTTCTTATTATAAAATGAGTGAAATTATAGGTTAAAAAACAACAAATTCACTTATTGTGATCAATGATTACAAGTTCCCTTTCCATATTCATAAATTGCCATTTTATGGCATATACTAAAAGTTTTTAGATTTAAATGGCAACATTCTATTTTGTATAATCAGCAAAGGTTAAACTGAGTGATTATTGCCAATTTAATACCATTTGTTCAGAATGTGATTGTTACATTCTGTGACATTCCTAGTTCAGGCTTCTATTGTTACCGAGAACAAACACATCAGAGAAATACTGTACTAACTCCTTACCCAAATTAGGGAACGCTTTTGAAAGATTCTGGAAAGAGGAATAACTTCATCTACATTCAGAAATGCAAGAGCTATTAGTTTCTTTACATTAAGCTGGAATGATACGCATTTACCATATAATGTTGCTAAACCTAATGCTTGTACTTTATGCCATATATTTTGGGCAAAGTGGAACAAACAGCCTTTATTGGTAATGTTAGTGAAGTTATAGTTAACACTTTTAATAGCTGCAAGCTCAAAATCTGAAATATGAATTGTACACTAACATGTAGCTTAGCATTGTTTAAAAGCTCAAACAGACAATCCCACATGAAGTTATATGACTTAAAACACTTTTTAGACATCAGAAAAAACACCAGTGGAAGACATTTAGTGTTGTCTCCTACCATCACTAAAGCATGTATGCTGTATAGCTGTCTACATAAACATGCTTTAGTGAGGAACACTCCATCCATTAACCACATTCTACATTCACTTAAATCTCGTAGATTCTCTAGGGTAGAAAACACCAAGACATGCAGATTGTTATGGACATCATGTTTTCGTTTCTGCAGAAAAGTACCTTCTTTGAGGTTGCAGCTACTAGGATCAATGCTATCTAAGGTTGTACACAGTTTTGTATAACTTTTGATATTCGTACGTCTTACCCCATTGGCCTGTTGTAACATGGATCTACGTGATGGCAAGGATAATATTGATTCAACAGATGTGCTTGCTATTACGTCATCAACCACTAATGAAGGGGTGTCCCCACACACTCTAGCACTCTGCTTTAGATTGTCACAGGCTATATTTTTCAACTTCAGTAACATCTGGGGGATGGTGATGCTCCGTAGATTTTAACAGGACTTCTCCTTCAGTGTATTTGCCAGTAATTACCCTACCTTTACAATTGTTTTTAACTTTAAGTTTACAACACATAGCCCACCTAATCATGAAGGGATTCACATCTAGATCAGGGGAGGTCATCGTGCCTCTTTACTCATCCCTCATCAGGCCCATAATTGAGTACAATGCCCCTTTTGGGATGTACCTTACCAGACACCTGCAGCAACTGGAAAGACCCCAAAAGTACCTCACCAAGAGGATCAAAGGGCTCAAACAGATGCCATATGCTGCCCGGTTAAAGAAACTCCAGCTCTACTCAGTGGCATACCACCTGCTCAGAGGTGATCTGTGCCTGACGTATAAAGCCATGTCCAACCCGGAATTAATGGACATGCTGCACCTCAGAAAATCCAAATCCCATCGAGCTACGCACTCGAGAGACTTGACTATCAGCACTGAAATAAATAGGACATGCTGGAGGGACAGATTCATAACCCAGAGGCTCCCTTCACTCTGGAATAGAATCCCAGTCCAGGTTAGGCAGAGTCCCTCATTGACTCTCTTCAAGAGGAATCTTGATGAGTGGATGGGAGATCGCAGGTTTACCCCGGGTATCACTTCTGTGTCACTGTTAGACAGAGGCACAGTATACTAACCTTGAAAAAGGGCATAGCAAAATTAATTTAAAATGGGTGGCGAAAGCCAAGCACACTCTGGCTAGGCTTATAAATGCCCTAGGGCAGATAGCCTAGCATGAACCTATGAACCTATGAACCTATAATAGTGTTTCTCCTTTCCTGTTGTCTCTAGATTAAACAGATAGCCATCGATATTTAGCATGTCCCTGCCTTTCTGTGATTTTACCATGTCATAGATATCTCCCAGGACTCTGGGTGTATGCAGTGTTTCATTAGCCATGTTGCAGTTTAGCACATGTGCAAAACACGCATAAGCACATCTCTCAAACTTTTATACTTGCCTTATCTCACAAATTAATGTAATAAAGGCATGAAATGTACTTTATATCTTATACAACATTATATATAACAAAATATATATGTCATATATTATGTCACCTTTATTTCTTTGATTAGTAAATATACATTATATTTTCAGGTATGCACTATTACGTAGATACGCAAATGTAAACACTATGTGTTTGGCCAACTAAAACATTTCGATTTCAACATTTTCTTTGTTATAGCTGTTCAAGTTAATGACGGTTCGTTTAATATAGTTCAGTGACGTGAGGTTCAATTACGTAAGCGTTCGGTTAGCTAATATAGACCCAGTTGTTACATTCTGTGTCATTTCAAGTTCAGGCTTCTATTGTTTCTCTTGAACAACTTTGTCAGTTTGATGTCATGTATAAATATTAGTTACCTTGGTAACCGCTTAAGTATTATATATGGTCAAGATGGGTTACAAAAACTACAATGCAAGTTAAAGGAATTACATGACTTGTTAGGCATATTTACTTATATAAGAAAATCATCATGATTCCCCTTGATGTTCAATGTAGTGTATGTCATGTATGACAATTTAAGACAGTAGTGTTATTATATACAAGCCCATGCTATTAAATCCTGTCTTTAATATCTAAATTCAGCAGACTGCTTCATCTTATATGACGATTATATATTTTATGTCTAGATTTACTAAAATTATACATTACATAACTATTGTTTGTTTTTTTTTTTGGCTGTTGCTTGGTTATTTGAGAGACCAGAAGCTGTAATGCTTTTTCTTATTAGATCCTTCCAAGCATGTTTATACAGTCCATAGATTTTAAATTATGAGACCCTTCTAGTTTCTTATTTGTTATATTTACATCCTTACATACACACACATCAGTACTTCAAGGACGGGCAACAATACCCATCCAGTTTTGCCAAAATACCATTCACTAGTTCATGTGGTGTGTTTCCAGGCTGTTTTTAAAATATCCAAACAAATATTTGTCCTGTTTCATTTTACCAGCCTGTTCCATGCAGTGGCCACTCTTCCAGTGAACTACTAAACACACCTTCCATTCCCACAGATATTTCCACAAAGGAAATCTGATGACTCTCTATCACTTCCCGGCAACCCCAAACAATATGCCCAGCATGTCCGAGCAAGCTCACCTCCCAGACCACTGCAATGGGTTCTGCACAAGACCAAGTGCTTTTAGTCTTTCACAATAACTCAGACTTCCACTCTTATGTAAGTCCTTAATGTGCTTGGACCAAAATACATTTTAAATATAAAATTGCGCTTATTATTATTTTTTTTTTTTTATCAAGAATCAACTTAATGAGCTAAATGAAGTGTTGGGAGACCATCAATATGTGTACATGTGGTTTAAAAAAGCCCTTGTATTAGATATATATATATATATATATATATATATATATATATATATATATATATATATATTTTTTTTTTTAAAACCAAAAACATTGCCAAGAATCCTCTCGGAGGCTGATTAGAGCCGTTAAACATTATTGTCAGTCTGTCTCCATTACCATAGCAACCTGGGAGCATCTCTTTCTGTTAGTGTGTCTGTGTACTGCATACCAGAGGCCCATGATGCACCTGAAGCAAAGCTTCACTTTACTGCAACTTCAAGTCTAAATTCCCTCCCTTTCAGTGAGGCAGCAGCCCGGAAAAGAACAGAGAGCAAACAGATAAAAAAAAAAACCTCCCAACTAGCCACCACAACAAGAGATAACACATTCGTCCAGCCTTCCCACCTCTCACTCAGCAGATGTATAAATTATTCTCTGCCAAAATATCCCAAATCACAGTTTTATAAACCCCCTTCACCTGGATCCAGGCTAAAACACCAAATGTCTCTTCCTAATACACAAGCATCAGTAAACCTCAATCACAAGCCACGACCCACAGCTTCTTGCAGACGAAAACGGCAACATACAACAGCTGCCAGAGACAGCTACATCCACACACACCATGTCAGGCTTAATTAAACAGCACTCAAAGTTATGACACCTGCCATAAGTGATATTAACTATGTTTAGACAGAATAATAATGACATTTGTACTAGCTGCCAGACACAGCTGCATCCACGCACACCATATCAGGATTGATCAAACAGCACTCGAAGCTATGATACCTGCCATAATTGATATTAACTTTGTTTAGACAGAATAATAATGACATTTGTACTAGCTGCCAGACACAGCTGCATCCATGCACACCATATCAGGATTGATCAAACAGCACTCGTAGCTGTGATACCTGCTACAACTGATGTTAACCATATTTAGACAGAATAAATGATTTGTGCCGCGGTAGTGGTGCTGCGGTAGCGTTGTCACCTCACAGCAAGACGTTGTCACATTTGATTCTCAGCTAGAGCGTCTTCTGTGAGGAGGCATGCGTGAATGGGTGTACCTTCGTGTAAGGTTGTGCATCAGGGCTGGTAACTCGGCACATAAAAATCCACTACCAAACATTCGCGGACCGGAGTTCCGCTGTGGCGACCCCTAACTGGGATAAGCCGAAAGAATGATGAGATTTGTACTAAGAGCTTGCTACTATTATTCAACCAGGATATACATGACATTTGTAAATCATACTTTAACTGAAGAAGGCATTAGTCTCCATGACAGCATTTTTTTTTCAAAACACTCTACTGTTACTGCTATTATATATGATGTGAATTTGTTACATTTGAGTCTGAACTCTGATGACTGGTACCTTGGTGAATTAGTTAATTAACTACTTAAATTACTGTAAGTAAAAACAATGAAAAATGAACAAGATAAAGTATTCACTGAGTTCAAGTAGGGGAATAGAAACTTCTATGTTTATATTATATGTTGCTTTGTTTGGCTTATCATCATCTTCTTTCGGTTGTTCCCATTAGGGGTCGCCACAGCGGATCACCTGTTTCCATTTCTTCCTGTCTTCTGCATCTTGCTCTGTCACACCAACCACCTGCATGTCCTCTCTCACCACATCCATAAACCTTATCTTAGGCCTTCCTCTTTTCATGTTACCCGGTAGCTTCATCCTTAGCATCTTTTTCCCAATATACTCCGCATCCCTTCTCAGCACATGTCCAAACCAATGTAATCTTGCCTCTCTGGCTTTGTCTCCAAACCTTCCAACCTGGGCTGACCCTCTAATATACTTATTCCTAATCATGTCCACCCTCGTCACACCCAGTGCAAATCTTAACATGTTTAACTCTGCCATATAATGTAAATAGTAACCCATCTTGACCTACCTTTGTTTATGAAGAATTACTGGACTCTTTAAACATTCTGAATAAATCATTACTGTTACTCAGTTGTTTAAGAAACCCTCCTTTTTTTTTTAAATAAGAACATATGACAAATGATGTACCATATCAGTTGATACTTTGAGAGATGTAGTTGTAAGAGTTATATTTTTGGGACAGCTATCTTGCAATCATTTTTTTTTTTGTTTCTTCTTTCTAGCATCGCTCTAAGGATTTGTTTATTTTATTCTTTTAAGAGTAGGGGCCATCCATTCCATTTCCTCTGGGATAGACACTATGTTGTTGTTTTTGATGAATATAGTAATTTCTTCCAAGTCATTAAAGGTCTCATCTCGTTGACAAAAAGTATTTTTATCTTGGCTGGAAAGGCCAGCTGTGCTTTAATGTTGTTTTGTTTCAACAGTTTTATTATACTGGCCAGACTTTTTTCCTTTGTTCTAGTATTCTGGAAGAATAATCATTGTCAAACCTTATCAGGCTTTGATTGTATTTTAAGGGTGATTTTCTCCAAGCAGATTTTAATATTAGTTCCTTGTCCAGAAATGAAAGACATTTTATAACTATGGATCTAGGTGGAGTATTTGTTGAGTTAGAAGCAGGTTTCCTCTGTGCTTTATGCACCCTTTCAATTCCAAATGAAAGTCCCTCTTTCAAGTCTAAAAATTTGTGAATCCATGTCGTTAAGAATGAAATAATGTCTTCTACTTCAGTGTTTTCAGGCAGACCAAAGATCCTTATGTTGTTTCTCCTTTCCCTGTTTTCTAAGTCATCTATTTTGTTACACAGCCATGTATTTTATTTAAGCAGAAATTCTTTTTGGAATTCTTCCTCTTTGAGTCTCCCTTCAATGTCATTTAGAGAAGTCTCTATATTTGTTATTTTTGTATGGTGTTGCTGTAATAGTTCCTTAAGAGTATCAGTCTGTTTTTGAGAATTTAGTTTGAGATTTTCTAAGTCATTTTTAAAGCCATCCAACTCCAAAGATACTTCCTGTAAGGTAGATGTCATCAATTGCAGTTCTTTTTTCAAAGCAGCATCTGGATGAGAATTCCTTGAGTTGTTCATATTCATTGACTCAATATATCTCCAAGTTACTTGACAGGAAAATGCTTGTATATCTCCACCAAAACTGATATTTATATAGTTTAATAGTTTATCTATAAATTTCTGATGTTTTAAACTTGAAAATAATAACATTTTTATATATTATTATACTAGTTTATGAAGCTCTCAAAATTGCTCACAAAACTAAAGAACAAACACTTTAAAACAAAAATGATACACCAAGGCAGGGAAGCAGATAGAATCCAATTTATTGTAAGCACTTTTGTCTTGGATAATACCAAGACTTCATCAGAGAAAAAAGTAACAGCCACAACCCATTTTTAAAAAAAGCCCCAGGTCTGACATCAGTTCCTCAATTAACATTTAAAGAGATAGGTCATTATAAAACCATACATTACAACCCTGTTTAATGCATATACATACAAAAAAACATGTAATACAACACATATAAATATATACATTTTTGTAAAAACATATGAATAAAGATCTAAAAAAAAGCCCTTACCAACAAAATTATCTCAATAAAGCCTTTAATTTTAAGACACAACCAATAGAGGCAAGCTCATTTAATCCAGGCCATCCAACAGCTTTTAAACGGAGGATCCAGAATAATTCTTTTTCCTCCAATTTCAGTTGCCGTGGACCTCCCCTCACATTGGGTTTAATTTGTTCAGTGACTATAAATTTAAAATAATGTTCTGCTTCCCTGCCTTGGTATATTGTTTTTGTTTTAAAGCTCTCAAAATTCACTGCTCTCAGTTGGCCATCTCGGCTCCACCACATTAAAGACTTTTGACCTTATGCAGGCATTGACGATATTTTACTCTTATGTGCCACCTCGACCTATGCTTATACTTCCTCATCCATAGCATAAATCTTTCTATGCTCTTATGCAGTACTGAATGTTTTGAAAACATAATATTCAGTTCCGAAACTCAGTTTCTCTGGTAAGATTCATCGCATGTGCAACCCAAAAATCTGTCTGTAAATACTCCTTCCAAATTTAAACAAAAAGGTTAAATTACAGTGTTTCATTTCAACAGCATATGGCATCAACTCCATGTATAATGAATGGTTTATACACAGCAATTTACATTCATAGAAATAATGGAACTTATGTTAAATAGCAACCAAATTAAACTGATGCCGTTTAAAGGTTCATATGTAATTGCTAGGCTAGCTGCCCTCGTGGGCTATTTTCCCTTTTAGTGCTCAACTTAACCTATCCCATTTGTTTATATATTGGCCTCACCCATCTCATGGTTGATAATTATATGTAACCCCTAATGAGTAACTGAAATCTTACCTTAGATAATTTGAGGGGACTCATGCAAGGAATAAAGCATTTAGGACGTCTGCCCATTAGTAGTACAGGGGGCAGACCTGGAGAAAATTTTCTGATTCCCATGCATAGATCCAATTTGCACTTGAATATGAACTCTGTTTAGTGTGGCTATTGAGCCTGTTCTGGAGTTGCAATATCCTCTGTGAGATAAACCTGTCACTACACGCTGTTCTGTTGATGTTGTAGAAGAGGTTTACATCCTTAGACCAAGTGTTTGTGATGCCACTTGACTAGCTGATGTGCAGTAAATCCATCAGTAATTGGTCAGAGGATGCCTTGTATGCCAGACACAGGCCACCTCTTAGCAGTCTGTAGAATACTAAGTATAGTGACAGAGGTTTGAGTTGATCCATGTAGGACATGTTGTTTAGGCATTTTATCCTTTTATTAAGGTATCTCTGTGAGTGTTCCAGGCATTAGATGTGACTGGACACACACATGCCAAACAGGCATTATACTCAATGACTGCCCTAATGAGGAATGAGTAAAAGGGAACAATGGTATCTCTAGATCTAGACACAATCCCTTTGTTTATAAGCTGTGCACTATAGAAGGAGTTTCTTAGGACAATGGACACATGTTGATGAAAAGTTAGGTCACTGTCCATATAAGTTTCCAAATCCAAAACAACTAGGTCTAACTCTTAAGGGAATATTCTCAATGTGGTAGCTCCCTGGAGTAAATTAATTCCCAAAGTATGCAATATATATATATTTTTTTTTGGCATTTAGTTTGAGTCCATGATTTTGACACCAGTTATTTATTTGGGACAAGCCTTCCTGCAGGATGGCTACGTCATTTGGGGATTCAATGACTGCTCTTAGCTTGCAGTCATCTGCAGACTTTGCCAACACCCTTAAGTATTGGATTTAATATGATTGAATGCAGTAAATGCCTTTACTGCATCATCTCCAGCCAAATGAAAGAAAGGTACAACTTGAACTTTATCTATTTATTTATTTATTAAGATGAACATGAACAATTGCAACCATCATTATTGTTAATGTTTTGCCATGACATCTTGAAGAACCAAAGATGCTGCTGGAGTGAGTGACAAAATAGAGACCATAATGAGTAATTTAGTAACTTTCGTGAAATGGTGGTTGATACATTAAAAAGTCAAAATTTCATTATATAAAAAAGGATACGAGCTGTTGCTTATTGATAGGATTTGCACTGTCATGTTAGTGCTTTTTTTTCAAAAATGTATTTTTTATATAATGGCATTTCTACATTTGCAAAACTATGTATTATCTTGGAATGGCATTCCTTGGCTTGCAGCAGTGACAGTTTTTAAGCACTTTCACTAAAATAATGTTTTTCTTCACAGTTTTGTTTGCTCATTACTTAGGGGTATGCTTGCTGTTACAATACAATTTTTCCTGGTACTCAAGTGGATTTTTTTTGCAACATTCCTCTGTTGCAGTTTATAAATTCAGATGATCTAAAGTTAAAAAGAATGTAGACACTGATTCATATCAGGAAGCCTGAAAACTGACTAACACTTTGAAATACAGCAGTAGTGATCACTATGATCTCATTTTTAATGCCATGTACTGTGTCTGTGGGTGTAGAATTAGGCTTAGCTTGATGGAAATGAATAAAGTTACAAATGATGACAAATAAGCAACTTGTCAGTGACTGAATGATATTTAAACCTCATTCTTCTTCCTTTGCATGTAAAACCTCTTCCTTTATTTAATTTAGTCTTGGTTTCTATGTGAAAGAAAATATCTTCATATATTATTTTTATATTATTCTAAGCACCTGCATAAAGCATAATTATTCCTAACAAAATATTACATTAGATACATCATTTTGTTAAAGAAACAATTGTAATTCTGTGTGGGATTATAAAGCGGGATCTATAATAGGTGTGCATGTATGTGCGTGTGCACGTGTGCATGTGTGTGAGTGTGTGTGTGCATTTTTGTATATGTGTGTGAGTTAGGGTTAGAGTAAGGGTCAAGTAAGGTGACAGATTAAGTGTGTATGTGATTGTGAGTGCTTAGGGTTTCAGGTGTACCTTAGGGTTACGGGCAGGGTAAATGTTAAGATTAGCACATATTAATAAGGTAGAGTGGAGGGGCAAATATGGTCTTCTCACTTCCTTCAGCAAAATGTTCATTGGGTTTTTGTTCCATTAATTCTCTAGTCTTAGTAGCAGTATCATTGTTTGTCCCTTTACCTTCATCAATTTGCACATTGATCATGTGACCTTCAGGGGTTTTGTTATGACATTATATCAACAGCTACAGTATCAGCTACAACATTCTGAGCTATCAAAAAGTACCCAGTTTTTCTGTACTTCGTACATTTTCCAATGCAATTTACTTTCACATATCTTCTCTCTACACAAATTTTGCATCTGTGTTTTACAAAGTATTTAAGAATATGTCGCACTTCTCCAGAAAAATAAAACTATTTTGCTGAATTAAAGACAAAAATCACGAAGGAAATGAAGTTGTAAAGAAGTATAAGATTAGAACATTTGAAAGCGAGAATCTCAATATTAATTTGAAAATGGATATTCTAAATAAGTCAATCTGTTTCACCTGGGTTACTACACAAGCAGCTTCAATATGAAACAGTTCTGTTCCAGATATAAATAATATTGTACATTGAACTTTTTTAAAAAAACTTGCTGCGCAACCTCCATTGTGATCTCTGAGGCTGATAGATTAGAACAAGGGTTATCAAATAGCACTGCAACAGTGGCAACAGTGGCAACCAGCCAGTCAATGCAACAAAGGATTTCAGATGGGAACCATTTCTTGGCATGAGTACATCCAATGACAGGAGAACAAGGGCAAAAGTTTTCACGATATGTTTAGCAGTAATCAGTGCCTCAGATTCTATCAAAAATGTAGTGAAGGACGCTAAAGAAATGAGTCAAAGTTTCTTCCTGTCTTTGAAAGATAACTGATCTTTTAAAAGAACAATTTTTTTCCAGAAAAAAAGTTATCTCATATCATGTATTCCCACAAAAAAAATGTTTGCCTTTGGAAATTGTCAGCAATGTCAGTTTATTAATCAGGGTTTTGACTAATGGTTGATAAGGGTAAAAAAACATGATTCCAAGTTACTTTAATCATTTATCTAGATGGCTGGTCTGTACAACTTGCTGTGTTTCTTGTTCTGCTTTGTATAAAGACACATACAAATGCATGCTTGACAGCAATGTTTATGTGAGCATATACATGCCATTAATACTGCAAATAATACTAATACCATATGTAAACATTCAAGTTATGTAAGAATTAAATAATACTAAATTTTCAGTGCTGGATTTTGTTTGGTACTACTGGGTAGAACATAGACCCCTGGATTTACTAATCTACCATGCAGGACTAGTCTAGTCCTGCACGGAAGCAGCCGTTTAGGAGCAGGATGGCAGCGCGCTATGCATAGTAATGAAGGTTCGCTGCCTGAGCTCCCAGGCTTACATGGAACATGTACGAGTGCAGGGGGCATGTCTGAGAGCAGAGCTCTCAGAATAAACACGCCCCTGCAATGTTGAACAGCAGAAAGTGGAAATAACTGAGCGAGATGGCTCATAGGTGTCCACATATCCCCACCAACAGTCCCCCATGTGTACAACAGCAACAGGACATAAAATTCAAAAGAAGACACCCCTGTATTGTTTTCTAAAACTCCGAGTACAGGTAACTGTAAGTGCATGGGTGTGCCCATTGTTTAGCTACGGTTAAAGCAACTTAAAAGGCTGAAGAGGATAACAAGGATGATATATGCAAATGAAGCATCTCAGCAATAGTGTAGTGGGCAGAGCATTTGCCTAACGAGCAGGCATTCCCAGTTCGAGTCCCCATGCAGCACATTCTATTTTCCATGTGAAATGTGTATATGAACATTGTTTTGCTTTATAACCTACTAAATATCATTTAAATGTGAACTGGAGTACTGCATTAAATGCACATGTGAAGTGTCAGTGTCATAATGAATAAGGCACTAGTAAGCAGGTGTAAGCACAAATAAGCAGTAGTAAGCATAGATAAGCAGTAGTAAGCATGTTTAAGTGTGTTTAAGTGTGTTTGCACAGGGGTAAGCATTGCTTACACTGGTTAAGCAAAGTAGAAGCGAACTGAGTGTAAGAAACCACACCCAGAGGTTAGCACTGCTTAGCTCTGCGCAAACCCGCGCACACCCGCTTACAACTGCTCAAAAGTCCCTTAATCACTCTGTATCCAACGGCCGGTTTTCTGCACAGCAACAAAATATACAGCTTCTGCAAGGCCCGAACCCAGGACCCTGCACACCATACACAAAGTGATTTGCCAGTAAGACATGGCAGATGTACATAACCCTGTTGTTTTCACAAAC
The DNA here is from genome assembly GCF_019279795.1 of Protopterus annectens. NCBI lineage: Eukaryota > Metazoa > Chordata > Ceratodontiformes > Protopteridae > Protopterus > Protopterus annectens. The sequence goes on along the minus strand of NC_056748.1, from coordinate 129,782,208 downwards.
ATATCATCCAGCACAATCAGTCAGCAGTACAGGAAATGTAGTAATATCATACCACATAACCTCTTAATGCAAGAATTCTGGACAAACTGTGCCAAACTGTGGGTACAAATAGAGGTTTCTGTCAAATACTGCTCTGATACACTTAAAACATTGCTAGTTACACAGTTGTATGCACTAGAACACATATTTTGAAGGACAGAAGTCTGAAACACAAACGTGTTGGCACGAGTGACTGACTTCAGTCCTAAGATCATCCATGTCAATTGCGAAGAGAATGAGGTACAGGCCAAAAATATAAGCTGAACATGCATGGACATATGGACAGATATATATCTGTAAATGTAGACAGAAGGACAGCTATATATATATATATATATATATATATATATATATATATATAAATATATATTCATATGTATATGTATGACTCACAAATAATCATATAACATCAATTGTACATTGATAGATAAATATGTTCTTTGTGTGTGTATATATATATATATATATATATACACAGATACATATATATATATATATATATATATATATATATATATATATATGTATACATATACATATCTGTATTTATATATATATATATATATATATATATATATATATATATATATATATATATATGGGTTCCATACACTAGATCGAATTTTCACTAATTCAAATAGTGCATGGAATGCTCACTGCAGCAAAAGTGCACGTAATCGAAAGTGCACTTACACGAAGTTCAGTACAAAGAACGGGTGTTGTACTGAACTTCCGTGCAGTACTCACGGACCATAGGGTTAGAGCTATTCCCTTACCATGACCTATGCCCTAACCCTAAGGTCCGTGACGACTGCAGAGCAGTGAAGGACATAGCAATGTCCACCACTATGGTGCAACAGTCACGAACCTTAGGGTTAGGGCATGGGTTAGGGTAAGGGGATAGCTTTACTACCTATCCCCTTACCCTAACCCGTGCCCTAACCCTAAGGTCTGTGAGTATCACACCATAGTGGAGGACATAGCTTGTTTTTTATGTCCTCCAATGTGCTGCGGTGTTTTTGGTGAAGTGCACTTACGCAAAAGTTCACTTTTGTAAAAGTGTACTTTCGCAGACGTGAGGCTTCCTATTACAAGTTCGAAGTAGTGAACTTTCGTTCTTGTAATAGGAATCCTTATATGTATATATATATATATATATATATATATATATATATATATATATATTTATTTTATTCATTTATTTATTTATTTATTTTACATTTGTTGACCGGGCTAGTCCAACTGGATATATTTCCATTTTCAGTAGAGGCCCGGGGAGAAAAGCTCCAGCATAGCACAAAATGAAATATCAAATTGTATAACACATAAAATAATAAGTATTTAAAATAAAGAAGAAGGTTATTAAAAAGTACAATACTAAAAAGGTGAGTATAAAGTCATATCAGTCATGTAATCGTATGATATGTGAAGATACACTGCAGTTCATTGTAGTTAACTTAAATGCTTGTGGTTATATAAGTTTTACAATGACCAGATTTAGCATACAGAGGGGTATATAGAGTATGATTATATATCCATAGGCAGTAAGAAGATAAAAATAGGATAGGTAGTAGATTAATCTGGGTTAGTGCAGGGGCATAACCAGAGTGATTTTAGGTGACGTTTGAGTTTTTGCTTAAAGAGTGACAGTGAAGGTAGTAGTGTTAGGTCGGTAGGTAGAAGGTTCCAGTGTTTCCCAGCAGTATTGGAGAATAGGCTATCGCCTGACAAGTTATTGGACTTACTTATGCTAGCACGTAGTTTGCTAGAAGAGCGTAGGGAATTTAGATTATTATAAGGGGTAATGAGGTTAGCAAGTATTGGAGTATTATTTGGTTGGTAAAATATTTTATGAACAATGGTGAGTTGGGAATAAGTTAGCATGTTAGGGAGTTCAAGCCAGTCTAGCTGCTTTAGGTTCAGACAGTGGTGTGTTCGAAATGTATTTCCAGTGGCAAATCTGGCAATATTGTTATAGGAGTTAGACAGTTTGAGAAGATTATTTTTCTTTAGATTAGTATAAATAGGAGAAGTATAGAGAAGAGTTGAGACTAAGTGAGAGTGGGCAATAGTGGTTCTAGCTATGGGAGTTAAGAAGGGTTTAATTCGATATAAGGAGCCCATTTTTCTGTTCACTGTTTGAATGGTGTTATTTATATGGTTATCGAAGTTGAGGTTGTTGTCAATTGTAACTCCTAATAGTTTGGTAGTAGGATCGGGAAAGATGAGGGTACCATTGTTAGATTTAATAGAGAAGTTTATGGGAGAGGACCTATTGGTAGGTGTGAAGAGTAGAAGCTTGTTTTTTTTGGCGTTTAAAAGGAGACAGCGTTTCAGGAACCAGTCTTCTACTGAGTTGAATACTTTTTGAGTTAGAGAGTGTAGATCAGAAGTGGAGTTGGCAGAACATATAAGTGTGGAATCATAGGCATATTGAATACAGGTAGCTTCAACAGGAAGCTATATATTTATATATATACATATATATATATATATATATATATATATATATATATATATATATATATATGTATAGGGGTTTCACATATATAATTATGCAGATATATATATATATATATATATATATATCTGTATACAGATAGAAATTTGTATAGCATTTCCACAAGGGAACAAAATCCTGAACCACTCATTACAACATAACAGACCTGTTAATGGGGGTGGGGGCTGAAATGAGGGACACCTGGTAATTAGTGCTATGTTACCCCCCCCCCCCCAGCCCTAACGGATATGCTGTGCAATCCAATATCCAGCACATGCAGTACTTGACTTCAGGGCCCTCCACAACAAAGCTACAATGCTTTAACAGTAATCCAATTCACCTGTACATGTTAGGGCAATATCTGTAACACATCATGCTGAAAAGTCATTCTACCTTAGGGAATGTACAATGTGGAAGGGGTACACATTACAACGGTACAGATATGCATACACATCTATACATTGACAAATATGTTCAGGTATACCTCTATATATATATATATATATATATATATATATATATATATATATATGTATATATATATATATATATATATATAGGTACATACACATCTACACAGACACAAGGTATTAGTAGCCATACATATGTAGACGTAGTGTGGAAGTACTGGGTGCAAAGTATATCCCTCAGCCACAAGCCCTGTAAACTGGTACCTGTGACATGTGTAGTGTGGCAACCATTCCCATAAATGAGAATACTTACATTAAGTATACCCACTCACAATTCAAAGGACATGGCACAACACGCAGGTATGCATGCACAGAAAACCTTTATTTGTGTACTATACAATAATGTATGCCATTACTTACAGCAGATAAAATTTGAAATATTTAATCAGTGATGAATGCAAGGCTGACACAAAACAGTAGATGCAAGCAATGTGGATCTATAGGTTCATAGGTTGGTACTAGGCTATCGGCCCTAGGGCCTATGCAAGCCTAGCCATAACAATTCCCTGGATATTTCTTTCCACAATATTTACTTCTCTCGACCCCTATCTAGCAGGGCAACTGACATGATCCCCGGGGTGAATTTCCTATCTCCCATCCAATCATCAAGGTTCCTTTTGAAGAGGGCCAATGAGGCGCTCTGCTTGACATGTATGAGCAGTCTATTCCAGAGTATGGGGAGTCTCTGGGTCAGGAACCTAACCCTCCAGCGTGTTTTGTTCATTGTGATGACAAGGTTTACATCCCTGGAGCGTGTGGCTCTGAGGGATTGGGATTTCTTTAAGTGGAGCATGTCCAACAGCTCAGGGTTTGACATGGCCTTGTATGTTAAGCAGAGATCACCTCTGAGTAGACGATATGCGACAGAGTATAGCTGGAGTTTTTTCAGACGGTCAGCATATGGCATCTGCTTTAGGACTGTGATTCTTTTAGTGAGGTATTTCTGTGGCCTTTCCAGCTGTTGCAGATGTCTTGTAAGGTACATACCAAACGGGGCATTATACTCTATAATGGGTCTAATGAGGGATGAGTACAGTGGGACAATGACCTCCTTTTTTCTGGATGAAAAGCCCTTAGTGATAAGGTGTGCCACATAGAAGGATTTCCTGACTGTTGTGGCAATGTGGTTATCGAAAGTGAGACCACTGTCCACCTGTATCCCTAAGTGTCTCATCACACTTTCAATGTTTAGTGTCCTGCCAACTATGTGGTAATTCATGGGTACATGTTTTTTTTCCAAAGGGGATAACTATACATTTCTTGGCATTAAGCATGAGCCCATGGCTCTGGCACCAGGCATCTGTTTCTGTAAGGCTCTTTTGTAGAATATCCACATCATTTGGGGATTCAATAATGGCTCCCAGTTTGCAGTCATCTGCAAACTTTGTTAGCCAGAGTCCCTTAGTGTTGGTCTGTACTTCACAGAAGTAGATGCCAAACAAGAGTGGTCCCAGGACTGAACCCTGAGGTACTCCACTTGTCACTTGTCTGCAGCTGTATTTGGAGTTGGCTACTTTTATAGTCTGGGTTCTGTCAGTAAGCCAGTTGGCAACCCATTGAGTGACATAGGGTTAGTAAGTTTATCTATGATTCCAGAGAGGGGGATGGTGTCGAAGGCCTTGGCGAGGTCCAGATAGGCTGTGTGGACCACCTTACCCTCGTCCACAGCTCTGGAGACTGATTCGAAGAAGTCAATCAGATTCAGGAGACAAGATCGGCCCTTCACAAACCCAAACTGGGTGGGGTCCAGTGTTTGAAGGTTGCCAATGTCTTTGTTTATAAGTTCCATGATAATGCATTCCATGCCCTTGCAGATCAGGCTTGTCAGACTGATGGGAAGGTAGTTCCCGGGATCCAAGGCGGATCCTCCCTTGTGGAGCGGGATAACTGTAGCTGTGCGCCACTCAGTGGGCACGAAGCCTGAGGCAAGGCTATGATTAAATATGACACTTAGGTGAGGTGCCAGTTCATTTTGTAGTTCATGTAGTACACAGCCTGGGATGTCATCTGGTCCCATGGATGCTGTATTCTTAGCTTTGGAGAGTGCGGTTTCTACCTGTGTGGCCATGATTATTGGAATTTGGCAATCTTTTGGTATTGAGATGGGCCCTTTAGGGGGTGAGAGGGGGGTGAAGTTGGCAATAAATCAATCTGCCAGGATATTGGCAATATCCTCAGTATATTTAATGCCATTCTGTTGTAGCTCAGAGCAGATCTGAGCATTGCCATTTAGATTCTTGGCATAACTACAGAATGCCTTGTGGTTATCTTTGGAATCTTTGGCAATTTTATTTTTGTAACTAGCTTTTGAGGATTTTCTGAGGGATCTCAGCTTCTTACTGAGGCTGGTGAGGGAGCTTTTTGCATCCTGGGATTTTCCTCTTTTCTGCAACAGTTTCTTCCTTCTGTTGTATAGTTTGTTTATAGTAGGGGACCACCCGATTGGCTTCCTTTTTTTGGAGAAGAGCATCTTGGTTCTATTTGGGATGGCATGATTCATGCACAAGTGGATGTGCTCGTACAGTGCCTTAGTGTAGGATTCTGCAGTCGAACTTCAAGATCTCATCTGTGTGGGTTTTGTGAAGTTTGTCACTTCTGACTTTAGTAGCATGAAGTTGGCTTTGGAGAAGTTTTTAATGAGGTTTCCTTACTAGGGGGTGGGGTGGGATTTGGATGTCAAAGCTGATTTGCTTATGGTCAGACCTGACCAATGAGGGGTTGACCACTGGTGTGGAGCATCTATCTCCTATGTTGGTACTGACCAGGTCTAGGATATTGGAGCCCCTGGTGGGACAATGGATTAGTTGATCCAGGGCGTTGGAATTTATGAATTCCAAAAACCGTTGGGAAAAGGAGTTGGTACCCGAGTAGTTTTCCCATTTAATGGCAGGGTAGTTGAAATCACCCAGTATTAGGTTGTTTGGTTATATCTTAACATTTTCCAGTATGTTTAGAAAGATAACATACGATGCTGTCCAGGCCAAGGCCTTCAGTTAGTACAACAGTAGACAAAGGATTTGCCTTCAAGATAAATAACAATAAACAATTACAGATGTAGTTCAGCAGCCTCCAATTACACCCTGTAGTCAAGCCCTAGGGGGAAATGTATTACTTGTGGTAATGTCAATGTATCTGTCATATGTATGGACCCTGACCAACAAATTTTGTGGGAGTCCACGGTATGACTGGGATGATAGAAGGAATTCTAGCAGTAAATAATGATAGGCCATTACCTAACAACCCCTAACTGTATCACAGCAGGACAAAGCCTGCCATATATGTGGTAGACAGAGGAAGGAACATAGGGCCATACTTGCAATATTGCTGTTACACACCCTGGAAATTGCTGGTGTTACAGGATTTGTTGCAACATACCATTATGCAGGAATAAGACATCAGAAACACAAATGGATGTAGCCATGTACTGATAGCATGCAACAGACAGATTGCCGGTGATATATCTAGGACAAGACCTCTGTGGTGCACAGGCCAAAGCAAACAGACAATCCACTGGCTATCATGTGGATAGGCCCAAAGTTGAAAGCTATGCAGACAGACTGCATTCCATCCCAAACTACTATGTACATGCAAACACTGCAAGACCAGCAATATACAATGCACATAACAACACTACTCACTCTGTCTGTAGGTCTGGAACCTCATACAAATGTGTAGTTGGCCTGTGTCTGCACGTCCTGCTGTAAGATGTATTTCAACCTGCTGTCTGTAACACTGCTGCCCACATAGAGGAAGGATGTCCTCCATACTCGAAAGGTTAAGGGACAGCACCCACATGAGTCAGTAATTTATAGTACTGGGTTGCCATGACAGTGGCTATCTGAATCAGTACACAGCAGGCTGCATGCAGTTAGCAACTGTTGCACACTGATTGGTGCAGAGCCCATCACCTGATCATGTGCATCACCTACAAAAGCCATGCTGCAATCCATTCAAACCAGCTCAATCACTCTAGTGGAGAGAGAGAGAGAGACAGACAGACAGACAGACAGAGACACACCGAAAAAAACGCCAACAACAGAAACAGCCGTCAGAAAAAAAAGGTATGTAAAACATAAATGTATGTAATTGAATGTAGTATGTGGTATAGATTAATAGGATATATGATGTGGAATGTTTGATATGTGCCATCTGTAGTTGTCCCTGTAATGATGTTCTGCTGAACAACTGCTCTGGACAATACTGTCTGTCCCTGTAGGCAGTGGGACATACCCACCAACTGTGCAGATCAGCAATGAATGACAAAGATGTAAGCCATAATATCTGTATTTGTTATGTTAGTGGAATAGCTGGTGGTGGAAGTACTGCCATCATGATAGACACATGGGTGTCAGAGCACACCACTTGCAGGACAATCATGTTAATGTGTAATGTAGCATGCACAAATGCCATAGGTGTATAATAGGCTTACCAGCAATCTCTCACCATATATACCACACTAATGTTAGTCTGTGCTCACATGTGACACCTGTCTGTGTTTCAGCAAGGCAAAACAGTGCAGCTGTGAATGAAAGACAGTTACAGAATGTGGACCAGATGTCTGTATGCACCCCACATATAGATAAATATCTGTGTGATATATAATGAGACGTGTATGTCTACAGATACACAGACACTCATATAGATATAGGTATATCAACAAACTACAAGATATATCTACACGCATATATATATATATATATATATATATATATATATATATATATATATATACACATACATATTTAGTGGCACTGACAGTGTCATGCAGGTGAAATAGTTTGTAGTAACAGGCCAGCAAAGATAGTGTCCCCACAGGGAACATGGCTACAAACGCATAGCACAAAGCATGGCACAAACACATAGCACAAAGCTTGGTACAATACAACATATGTCCCAATGGTAGGTAAGCAGCCAACATACCAATTGCATTCTGTGAACGGTTTGTTGTAGCTGATATGGTGGGGGGAGACAAAGATGTGTATTAAGAACTATGGTAACCCTGCTGTATGAATTGCTCAGACCTGTTTCCATCTTTATGTCTTCCAGGGAAGATGGCTCACACACGTTTGCCAGCGTACAGTGCTGCTGAAACAGAAGTCATCATTGAACATTTGGTACAGCACTATGAACAGCTGTTTGGTCGGACAGCCCATGATCAGCAGGAGAGGACCACCCTGTGGAACGATGTAGTCCACAGGATCAATGATGTCAGACTGCAGAACTGCAGCTATGAGCAGGTTTGGCATCATTGCACTGACCTGCTTCACCATGTATGTCAGCGTGCAGCTGCCATACAGGGGAACCACCTCACAACAGGGGGGGGGACCTGCCCATCCACCCCTCACTCATGTGGAGGAGCTTCTCAGCAGCCTTGTGGCACCTGACCGCCTGCAGCACCAACAATTGGCAGGGCTCATTGTGGAGGTGGGTGCCACCGACACACCAGTTGAGTGTGCAGGTAAGGCCCCAGGGCACATCAGTACACCACTCTTCTGTATGCATCCGCATCTGTACAGGTACATCATGCAAATCTGAGTTGTCATATACATAGTCTCTTGCTGTGTAGTAGTAATACACAGTTGTGCATAAGCTGTAGTATTGTGGAATTCTACTGTTGATGTAATGTAATGCTGCACTCACCCTTTACGAATGCCACAGCTGTGGCCACTGACATCAACTTTCTCACACTCTTATGTAGGTCCCTCCAGGATACCACCATGGCAGCAGCCTGTAGCCGGTGAGTATGGTTCATGTTCATGCATGACAATACACTGGGCATGTAATAGCTATGGGATATTCCATGCACACATGTAACACACCTACCCATACTGCAGGCTATACACATTCATGTTTTGTTGCTGTGAAATGTCCTGCATCACAGTAGAGACCATGCTGGGGTATCAGAAGGGTACAACAGACACATGCAAGATAACTAACATCCTGTCATTGTGCAGTGTGTCCACAGAGATGAGAAGTATGGCAGGACACACGGCCTACAGTAGGGACATGTGTCAAACAACACCCTCATGGCTGTATCTGCACACAATCATGTTAAGTAACTGTGGCAGATGTAACTCTGACCCCACAGCAATAGTGACAGCAGTGTGTGCACTCCAAAGAATGTGTACATGAGTAGACCATGCAACCATGCATAGTTCTGGGACATGTGTAAGGCACCCCCCACAGCCATGGTAAGGTCAGCTGGTTGTCAGTGTTATAGTCTTGTACTGGTCATACATTCACTGCTGATGTGATCTGTAAAGCAGACATTAGGCATTCACAAATTATATCTGTTCACATATCCCAGGTATGAGTTGCTCTAACACATAGGGGCTGTGAGCATTGGAGCTGACATAACTGTCACAGTACTACATATGCAGCAATGGTTTGTACAGCTGTGAGGCATGGTGTACAGTACAAGCTAGGGTGCAGAACAGGTCCACAGTAACACTTTGTACATGGGTGCAGTGTTAACAAGGGGAAGGGCATCACCTACCAACACAGGCCATGCATCACACACACATATACTGCCGCTAGTACGAAGTCACTATAGTTGCACTGTATGCTGTTGAGCACCATATGTAATGCATGATGACAGAAAGATAATGGGAGTGCCTGAATGGTAACATTTGGGATATTGAGTTTACGGTTACATGTAACCGGAGTACCATAGATTTTTTGGATGTTACTGTTTACCGTAACGCAGATGATACTCTATGTACCAAAACATTTAGAAAATACCCTCAATACAATACCTTGTTACACGCCTCCAGTATGCACCCAAACCACACCATCCGCAACATCCCTAAGTCTCAATTTATGCGTATCAGATGCATTTGTTCATCTTATGATGAATTTGAACATGCCAGACTTGATTTATACCATAGATTTCAGGACAGAGGATATAGAGACATAGATATATATCAAGCTAGTTCATGGAGCAAAACCATAGACAGGAGAACATTGTTACAATACAAAAAAATCAGAGCATGCTCATCAGGATACTATCTTGAGATTTGTCACCACATATGGCAGGAACCAACCTATTGTCAGGGATATACTTAATTGCAACTGGAAAATTCTTTTGGCTAATGACACTTTAAGGTCAATACTAGGCCCTCAATGTCAAATGTCATACAGAAGAGGCAAGAATTTGGGAGGGCTATTTTCATATTACAAAAACAGAGAAGGGGGAGGTGCGATATATCATCAGACCACTATCAGTGGTGATAAACTAATTGGTACTTTTCCATGTGGTCACTGCTGCTCCTGTTTACAAGTTAGTACACTAAAAGAATTTGCCAGTGCCAACACCAATTGGGTATTTAAAACCAGGGTGTTTGGTAATTGCAGCAGTACATGGGTTATTTACTTAGCTACCTGCCAATGTAAAGCTTTTTATGTTGGTCAAACCTCTAGGTCTCTTAAAATAAGGATGACAGAACATCGTAGTGACATGAGGAACAAAAAAGAAACAAATGCTTTATATAGACACATGATACAACATCCCAATGCCCAGTTTATGTTCATGATCATTGACAAAATTCATGGAGATAGGAACAACCAACAGGGTTGGCACACCATTTTAAACCACAAGGAACAATATTGGATAACCAACCTTGGATGTTTATTCCCCCCAGGTCTGAATGACCATCTGTGAGTTTCACTGAACACTGGAGGATTTCATAATCATGGTTACAACAACAAACATTCATATAGATCAAGAATTAGTATGAACCATTCAATGGTGCTTAGGCCTACCAACACTCATATTATACTCTATAAAGCATGATAAAAAATTGTTCAGGATACGAATATGTATATGTATGGTTTGGTATTCGTATCTGGTATGTTGGCGTTAAACATTGAGTATTGTACAATTACAATGTTGAACTTGTATTATCTACAAGCATATTATTTCAATTTATTATAATCTATAATATAGCTGAGAATGAGGCCACTATACTCTTTTTGCCTTATTTTGTAATATATTATATGATCAGTACTTGGTTCATTATTATTCAGTTCTTTTGAACTTGTGGTTATCACCCTTCAAAATATATATATACTAGTGGTATATATTTTCTGCTTTTTTAATCTATGATATGCATTCACAAATGGTGACTATGGTATTGGTCTACTACCTTGTAATATGTATGTCATATAATGGCTTACTTCCAGAGCTTTGATTTTTATCTTTAGAAATGTGACTTAATATCTACACCTCTGGCATTTTTGTGTCACTGGTCATATGCTTTAATCAAGAATGGAACATGCACTTTGTTACTCCAGCCACTGGGTGGTGCTGTAATATTGCTTCCAGGTAATCAGAGACTAGTATAAATGCAGGCTGCTTTATTTCATTCAAAAAACTTTATTGTATTCATTGATAAAGGCTGAATAGCCGAAACCGGTCTGGATTTGAAGGAATTATAAATAAATAATCATTATTTATTCATTACTGCATGTTCACTATCGTTTTTTGCTGGTCGTTGCTGGTTTACATTGTTGGCTTGACCCTGCATGCCATCCTTGCGGAGCGTATGGTTGTTTGCTGTTTATGTGGGTGTCCATGTATAAACAGGTGATAGTGGGATTGATCACATGGCAGTACTTCTCCTTGGGATTGTGCTGTACATGTACATGGAGTGGCACATGAGACACCAGGACAACCTGTCTGATATGTAAACACAGGACAGCTGATAGCATAACAAGGTCTGTAGCATGGAACATGCATTGAGAGGGAAAGTACATACCAGGTATAAACATCATATTAACAGCAGTAGATAGATAACCGGCTATCCATGTATGCAGCACTACTAATGCAATGTGGAATTACCAGAGCACATCAGTGAGTGTACCCAGATATTACTGTTGTCCACATGATGGGCTGATCATGTAGCAGATGTGGCATGGACTGAGCAAGACTGTAGTATGAGACTCTGGTGTGTGACATATGTAGTGAATGTAGCAGCCCCAACCATATAGGGGTCATGTACACCATGACTGGACATACACAGGGCAATACTGGATGACAGCAGTGAGGCCATGTACAACCTACTCCACCCAAGTCAGGGAGGTGATGGAGTAACAGGTCATGTGTTGTGATCACACGTGTAGGCATGAAGAGGAATGATATGTTAATGGGTAGTAGTAATGAGTGTATGTTAGCACGTGTCATGCAGGATGGGGAACATATGTAACTGAACATGGGACTGTCTGTAAACCCAGGGAAAAGGAGTTAGTAAGGTGGACTGCCAGTGTGTGTGGGTGTACGTGTGTAAGCGTGTGTGTGTGTGTGTGTGCATGCATGTGTGTGCATGCGTGTGTGTGTGTGTGTGTGTGTGTGTGTGTGTGTGTGTGTGTGTGTGTGACTGTGTGACTGTGTGTGTGTAAATGTGTGTACTGTTATGCAATGCCATACAGGTCTTAAAGTGTGTGTTTGTTTCCCCCACAGGTGGCGAGGTGGGTCAGGGTCCCTCCTGCATGCAAACTGAGGTGGGTGTCCGTACAGACACTGATGATGATGATGATGATGGTACTGTTGAGGCACATGTGGGGTTGTCAGAGGCCGACACTGCGCCATCATATGTCATCACCCTCCTAGCCACCCCAAGCTCGTACACAGTTACAGTGCCCCTACAAACCCCATCACAAGTGGCCATAGCAGAGGGACAGTTGGCGGTTGGTGCCAGTGACCAGGAAAGTGTGGTGTCCATGCCAACCATGTCGGGTCACAGTCGGCATACCAGGATGTCTGGCAGAGCACCACATTGGCAGATTACCATGGTGCTCTTGGGGGGGACGCTGGTTATCATGCCCCTGGCAGAGGCACCAAAACTGGTACCACCAGGAGCATGTTTCAGGCCATAATGGAGGCACAGGCATGTATGGAAATGTACACCAGACAGGGCCTGAGGCTGCAGAGGGCTGCTTTCTCATCTGTAAGAGGCAACCTCTGTGAACTTGCTGCTGCCCTCCATGAACAGGCCGAGGTCATGGATAGACAGTGGGGTGAGATAGTGGGCCTCCTTGACTGTGGTATGTCCATGCTTGAACGTGTGGTGGGAGTGGTGTGATGGCCATGTGGATGTAGGCCAGAAACACCAGCAGCTGGTGGTCAATGTGGACATGCCAGGATGCCAAGCCACTCCCATAGTGGCAGTACCAGCCCCAGCACACCACTGGGGGTGCTTTCCACACCACACCACATCAGACCTCGTGCACGTGGCCCTGGCCAGACCCAGGCAGGACACGGTTCCAGTGGACATCTGTCATCATTGGGGGGAGTAGCACCTAAAGGTCTGTACCTGCAAGTGCCCATGGAACCCCTGGCCCGCACAGTCAGCATGTCTGAGGCTGGAGGCAGTGAACTTCACACCCTGCCATGTATGGTCTGCAGCTGTCCAACAACACCCATATAGGGCAGCCATATGGCAGAACTGTGTGCATGCATACCCACACACTATGCAAACACACCTAGGGTGATCCCATACTGACACACACCACATCACCACACCCGAATCAATGAACCAAACTACTCACCCACACACATGGTGACACGTATGGATCACCCTCGGCCTCTGGCAAACCAGCAAAACACCCTGTGCATATGATGATACCTGTGCCACATCCCTGCCATCCGTAGTGTCGATGCAGGGACAGGCTAATATGTTTCTGATGCACACGGTGGGTGTAATAGAGTGCTGCAAGGTACTGCAGTGTAAGATGTTGTCAGGGGTAATGTGTAATGCATACATGTCAGGTAGTGTAGCCATGAAGCTATGATGCATTTCAACTGTTAGTAACACTGATTGTTATCTCCATAATGTTATCCATTTGTGTTGTAGGTGTACATGTGTCAGCAGGAGGATGGTCTGCAGTCATATTCCACAAGGGTATGTCACAGTGGTGACATCATGGCCGTGACATATCTGGTGCACAGTTGCACCCATGTCACAGGTTTGTATAACAGTTATTGCACTTGCCACATTGACAGGTGGCCTGCTGGTACATGTATAATCTGCACCATTATGTCAACCCATCCACATACACACACATCCTTACTTGGCAACACTGTGACTAGACCCCCTACCTAGGTATGTAGTGCTACTGAACTGTGTGGCTTTCATTGCACACATAACACCATGTTTAGGGTGAGGTGTGTACTAAGTCACATGTTACATGCAGAACATCCACAGACATGTACAATATGGTAATGGGGGATTTAATGTTTGTATATGGAGAATACATAGTGTGTCATACCATCATATACACATTGACTGACACATAACAGGCAGACACACATCTTAGAGACCTGGGTGTATTGTTGCTAACTAACTAGTCCATGTATCTAATGTGTTACAGGTAGCTGCACACAGCATATGTGTAATGGGGCTGTATCCCGTTATCAGTTACCTGTATGGGTGATGGTGACAGTAGTCACCAGAGAGTGGTACGTGGGCCATATACCAGGTGTACCATGGTGTAATGACAGTGTACACAGCACCCACATCCCCTAATAGATATTGTACACACTGGAACCCATCTTGATACTCTGACATACCCACTATCACACATTGCCCATGACGCCAGTAAAAACCATTGCATATCACAACAGTGGTACCACAGGGATATGCATGCAATGCACATGCCACAGGTATAGTAGGGTTTTGCATTGTGATGCCACACCTATGGGCGGTGACAACAATATCTGTACTACTGTGTGGCAATGTGTATTATAATAGGAGTATGTGGCCTCAGAATATTGTACCCTACAGATATGCACACATACACACATGTGACAGACCTCAATGGGATTCCCATGCCTTTTGACCCATTTGTACAACACTATTGTGCTGGTACTGCAAGGCACATGTAGCTGTTAGGGAGAGGAGAGTAACAGGCTACATGTCATGTCCAATACAGCAGCGGCCACATCTGACTGTGGCAATGGGAGTGGAGGTGGTTGTGAAGGCTGTCATGGAATTTCCAACTACAGGTGTACTAATACACAAACAATGCTATCCTCAGTAATGCACACATACATGTGTCAATACTGTGGTGCATTGCTTCAGGTGGTCATAGCTGTGTACCTGGCTGTTGTCCATGGAGGGATGGATGTGTAGGGGGTGTGTGTACATTGGTATTATGCCACCTGCCATGTGCCAGCAAGCAATTTATCGACAGACACCATGTTAGTGACTGGCAGGGTGAGAGTGAAATGCATCAGCCAATCCTCTGGGTGCCTTCTGCACATGGCCACTGAGATGATCCAGTTGACATGAATGCAACATGTATTACAACGGGTCACCTTCAGATGCCCGACAACGCGTTTCACCGACACGGAATCCGACGGGACGAAAACACCGACAACGCAGATGACCGACAAGATGAGAACCCGACGGACTCGGTAAGTGTGCGATCGAGTGAGGGATTTAGTGTTAGGGAGCGGACAGGTAAGTGTGCAATAGTGAGGGACTGTGGGTTTAGGGGTGGGTTAAGTGAGTTAGGGTTAGGGTGCAGGTAGGGTGAGTGTGCGGTAGTGTCGGACCTTGGGGTTAGGGGTGGGTAAGTGAGTTAGGGTTAGGGTGCAGGTAGGGTGAGTGTGCGGTAGTGTCGGATCTTGGGGTTAGGGGTGGGTAAGTGAGTTAGGGTTAGGGTGCAGGTAGGGTGAGTGTGTGGTAGTGTCGGATCTTGGGGTTAGGGGTGGGTAAGTGAGTTAGGGTTAGGGTGCAGGTAGGGTAAGTGTGCGGTAGTGTCGGACCTTAGGGTTAGGGTTTGGGTTAGGGATAGTGGATATGTTATGTAGTGTACTGTGTTGTTTACGTGTAGTGTGTTGGTGTAATGGTTTTCGGTGTTTTGCGTTGTCGGTATTTTTTGTTGTCGGTCTTTTGGTGTCGGTGATTAGTGTGTCGGCGAAACGCGATTTCGGGGATATAAAGGTGATCCATTACAACACATGGTTAATGTCTGTGATGGAGACCTGTACCCAAGCATGTTCAGTTGACTGTGGTAGTGTAGTGTAGGTACCTGTGGCATGTGGCCCATACAGGGTGATGTCTCCTATATGTGACAGGTAGTACACAGCTGGCCACACATGTCGGTGTCAATCAAGCATAGGTTGTCTGTATATATCCCAGCTGGAGACCTGCCATCTGCACATCTGTAGAGGGACTGACAGATAACAGTTTGGGAAGTAGCTATGCAGTAGGATGAATGTGTCACCAGATGGATATCTGACAACAATAAGTATGCCATTACTACATGTTGTAAGCCCTCACTAACATGTGCTGTACTGACGGTACTCTACAGTTACATTCCACATGTCTGATTATTATCCAGTAGGGGATATATACAGTGACACAGTCCACACACCAGGAACATGACAATGAGCCCTCAGAGTGCAGTATGCCCGCAGGTGTGCTTGCTGTCAGTAGTAATGTTAACACTCTACCCTTGCCTGGGACAGCACTGTTGACAGTAGTAATGCCATGTTACACTTCATGCCTGTGTGACAGCACGTACCCTGAGTTGCTACCCCTGCATGTCACACATTCACATGGATAACAGTGCTGTGCAGGCCTCATATACTTGTGTGTAGAAGACATGACACTCAATACCCTTTGCTACTATGATGAGAGCACATAGACACATGTACTGTACATGGCAGTACATGCACATATTACAGATGTCATTTCCCAGGATTTGACATAGCCTTGTATGTGACCCAGAGATAGTCTCTGTGTAGACAATATGCCACAGACTATAGCTGGAGGATGTCTAGATGGTCAGCATAGGCCATCTGTTTGATGCCTGTGATTCTTATAGTGAGGTATTTCCACTGCCTTCTCAGCTGTCTCAGCTGTCTTGTGAGGTACATTCCAAACGGGTGTTGTACTCTATAAAGGGTGTAATGAGGGATGAGAACAGTGGGACAATTACCCCCTTTTTTCTTGATGTAAAGCCCTCAGTGATGAGGTGTGCCACATAGAAGGATTTCCTTACTGTTGTGGCTATGTGGTTAATGAAGATGAGACCACTGTCCACCTGTGTCCCTATGTCTGTCAGCACACTTTCTGCGTTTAGTGTACTGCCACCTATGTGGTAATTCATGGGTACATGGTATGTCCAAAGGGGATAACTATACATTACTTGGCATTAAGCTAGAGCCCATGGCTCTGGCACCAAGCATCTGTTTCTGTAAAGCCATGTTGCAGAATATCCACATCATTTGGTGATGGAATAATGGCTCCCAGTTTGCAGTCATCTGTGAACTTTGTTAGCCAGAGTTCCGTAGTGTTGGCCTGTACTTCAGGGAAGTAGATGCCAAACAAGAGCTGTGCCAGGATCAACCATGATGGTCTCCAATTGTCAATTGTCTGGAGCAGGGATTGGAATTGGCTATGTTCACAATGTGGGTTCCATCAGTAAGTCAGTTGGCAACCCATCGAGTGACACAGGTGTTTATGGCCAGCTTTGCATGTTTAACTATGTCTCTAGAGTGGGCGATGTTGTCGAAGGTCTTGGCAAAGTCCAGATAGGCTGTGTGCACTGCCTTACCCTCCTCCACAGCTCTGGAGACTGAATCAAAGTAGTCATACAGTTTCAGGAGACAAGATCGGCCCTGCACGAGCCCAACCAGGGTGGGGTCCAGTGTTTGCTGGTTGCCAATGTCTTTGTTAATAAGTTGCATGATAATGCATTCCATGCCCTTGCATATCAGGCTCATCAGACTGATGGGACAGTAGTCCCTGGGATCCAAGGTGGATTCCCACATGTGGAATGTGATAACTGTAGCTGTGCACCACTCAGTGGGATAGAAGCCTGAGATGAGGCTATGATTACACATGGCACTTAGGTGAGATGCAGGGTTATGTAGTAGTTCATGTACTACAAAGCCCAGGATGTCATCTGGTCCCATGGATGCTGTGTTCCTAGCAGTGGAGTCAGCGGTTTCCACCTGTGTGGCCATGATTACTGGAATTTGGCAACCTTTTGTTACTGAGATGTGCCCTTTAGGGGGTGAGGGAGGCTGAATGTGGTACTAAATCGGTCTGCCCAGATATTGGAACACTTCTTTGAATCAGTATATTTAATGCCAATCTGTTGTAGCACAGAGCAGTTCTGAGCATTGCCATATAGATCCTGGACATAAATATAGAGTGCCTTGTGGTTGTCTTTGGAATATATGGCAATTATATTTATGTAACAAGCTGTTGCGGATTTCGAGGGATATCAACTTCTTACTGAGGCTGGTAAGGGAGCAGTTTGCATTTTGGGATTATACTTTTAACTGCAACAGTGTCTTCCTTCTGTTGTATAGACTGCTCATGGCAATGCAGCACAAGATTGGCTTCCTTGTTTGGAGGACAGTGTTTCTCTTCTATGAGGGATGGCACAATTCATGCATGAGTGGATGTGCCCATACAGTGCCTTAGTGTAGGATTCACCAGTTGCACTTTCAGCTCCCATCTCCATGGGTGTGATGAGGTTTGTCACTTCTGACTAGAGTAGCATGGAGTTGGCTTTGCAGAGGATATTTATGGAGGATCCTTACTGGCGGGTGGGGGTGGGATGTGGATGTCAGTGGTGATTACCTTATGGTCAGACCTGATCTATGAGGGGTGACCACTGGTGGGGGGCATCTGACTCCCATGTTGGTAATGACCAGGTCTAGGATATTGGAGACCCTGGTTGGACAATGGATTAGTTGATTCAGGGGGTTGGAATGTATGAGTTCCCGGAACCTTTGGTAAAGAATGATGGTACACAAGTTGTTTTCCCAGTTAATGGCAGAGTATTTGGAATCACCCAGTATTATGGTGTTTGTTTATATCTTCATATTGTCCAGTATGTTTATAATGGTGTAGTGAGATCCTTGGCCCATGGAAGGGGATCACTAGGCAGCTACAATTTGGATTGCAGTCTTACATAGTGTTAGTTGCATCTGGTGATTCTCAGATACATTTGTGTTTGACACTAGGCTGGAGGTGTGAATGACCTTGGTGAATATGGCCACTCCTCCACCTGTAGTGTTGTGGTCCTGGTTTGTTACGCAACATGTGTGATAAGGGTTGTAGGCAGGTATTACAGGTGTGCTCTCTGGAGCATTGCACCAGGTCCCAGTTACTGCACAGATGTCGATGTTCCCCATTTGTAGGTGTGGCTCAAGAGAGTGCCTTTTTAGGTTTAGACTTCTAACACTGAGTCGCATTACCATCAGTTTTGCATGCTTGTTTCTGTTACAGTGGTGGTTTTGTCCTTTGAACCTTGCCTGGATAAGGCGCTATGGGGGTGCCAAGAGCTGTAGCCAGTAACCTGAATCCCAGGGGCAACAGGTGCAAACCATCTCTGCCAGAGCATCGTGGTTTGTACAACATGTTGCCCCAGGTAGACAGATACTGGATCCCCTTTGAATGACATCAGGTGCTTAGCCACTTGTTGAAGTAATTGCTGTGTATATGTATATGTGTGGTATTTATATGTATATATGCACATATATATCCCCATAATGTATGTGGATATGTATTTGGCCATATATGTATGTGGATATGTATATGTGTATATATCTACATAGATATGTGGATATATGTGCACACATATCTGTTTACCATGTATCCAGAACATGGAGTAGAGTCCTACCTCAGTACCAGTAGTCCCAACACTGTAGTGCAAGGGGTTGTCATGGATGTATTGTGGGTATATGTGTAGACTGTTGCCACTGTCATAGGGGTGTCTTAACAGACATGTTGGGTATGGGAGGTCGCATCTGCTGTAGACATGTGCACCATTGCCTATGGACAGACATCCTAGGGGCAGCATAGTATGGACCCACTGCTAGCACAGTAATGATCCTGTGGACTACAGCAATGATATGACCACTATATGTGGACACTGTGGCACTCTTTGGTCAGTCCAGAAGTGTATACATGTCCGTTCATGCAAGACACATGGACCACGCCTCCCAATGTGGATGTTACTAGCCATGTACATGAGTTTATCATGGCAATACTGGGGTACATATGCCCACACAGTGTATGCATGCACACACGCCAGTCTGTCCAGACACCTAATACCTGGTGCTGCTGAGTTCACATGGCCACATACTACCCAGTAGATAATGACATACATCTGTACAGCATACCACTGCTTTTTCAGAAATACGCAACAGTTATGTTGGCCTGGCAGCAGTATGTCCTGAAAATAACTGGACATAACAGCACACTAGGTATTTACAGTAGGCTGCTAGGCATGCCACAAAGCACTGGGCAAACTACAGGCAGACTTCCACAACACTGGAATACATATTGTATGGGGGAATACACATGTACCTGCGATTATAGTGGGCTCAACACTCAGGACACAGCACAGCAGACACCTGTGAGAAAACGCATACCCACATCCAATGGCAATGCAGCTACAGCCACATATGATACACAAGCTTATCACTGGTGTGGCATGTAACATCAGATAGAACAGGATGGAGAACAATGGCTTCTACTACAATCTGTACAGTACCCATGTGTCGTAAGTGCAATACACATACAGTCATCAATCATCGTAACCCAGGGGTCTGCAACCCGTGGATCTGGAGCCACATGTGTCTCTTCAAACTTGTGGGTCCTTGTACCTCTACAGATTAGTGGACACACTATTGCACAACACACACACACACACACACACGCACACACACACACACACACACACACACACACACACACACACACACACACACGCACACACACACACACACACACACACACACACACACACACACACCAGCAGTCCCAACACAGGAACACAAATATGGACATATGTTAGGTATTGTTCTTATACACTTAGTTATATTATATTTAGTATAACTATGTATGAAACTGTATATGCTCTATCTTCATTGTAGGAGTTAGATAGCTGTTGTGCCTCCTGATGACATTAGTTCGGCGGGTGAGAGGTCAGGAATGGCTGTTTGGATAGTGAAGGCCGCAGATCCTGCCATATGTACACAGACCACAGTACTGTACACACAAACACAGAATGTCCAGGTAATGTCCCTAGAAACAGCCCCTACTACACACAACATGTCCAGCAGTCTGTTATCTGACTGTCTGGTTATCAGGTATGCTGTCAATAACTAATGTTGTACAGACCATATGCACTATATATATATATATATATATATATATATATATATATATATATATATATGGGCTTCATTTGCACAACACATGTGTGCATCTCTGCAGTCTAGAGGTCAATGTATGTAACAATGTGCTTTTCCCCTGTAAGGCAGTGTATGGGAGTATGCACCATAAGTATTCCAGGGTGTTACAACATGTGAGAACCACCAGTAGTAAGCTGTCTTAAGGTATGCGGATGTACATTACCATACATTTAACCTTGGGAACATTGCTGGCCTATTGCTTACTGCCATCAGTGTGATTGTGATGATTTCAGTTATGCATTATGTGACAGATACCACCTATAATGTCAACCCACGTCTTTTCCCCTTAGGAATTGCATGTAGAGTGTAGTTAGAGGCCACTGGGCTACACATCTACATGACATACTGTGGATAGCTTGTTATGCTGTGACCATGTCAGTCTTTTCTGTTGGATTACCTGAAGGCCTTGGCATGGACAGCAAAAGATGTGATGTTTTCGGACTACTGTAATAAAGGATATGTTTGAGTGTTGCATTACTCTGTTTGTATGTATGTCAAAGCATAATCAACTATATGACGTGGCATATACAACTGTAATAGTACAGAACTGAACCTTTCCTATGTATACCAACCTTTGTGTTGTGTTACATCCATTGACTTCTCTGTGGGTATATGTGTCAGGCAACACTTGTCCAAGGTATGGGTAACTCATACAATGTCCATCAGATGAGGTTGCAACTGTAGGGATACTGGCTGTACATGCTCTGATTATATATCTTCCTAGACATACCTCTGTGTGTGTCTGCATACATGTGTCTGTGTATAGGTATCATAGGACTGTTCATTGCCTATACATTGTACATTCATTATGGTAGCCAGAGTGTACTGCATGATATGTTATTAATACCTACCTGACATAATACAGGTGGGATGGCTTACTGTTAACATATTGTGGACATGTATTGTCAAGTCCTGGTTATGGCATTTGCAACAGTTGGTATTGTATTGCAGGGGGGGATATCAATACGTGTAAGACATATGTTGCTTGAACCCCCTCACCCCCATTAATGGTGCCTGTGTTCATATATGTCTTTGTTATGTTCTCCATGATATCTATTGATATATATCTGTATATATACACACACACACACACACACACACACACACACACATATATATATATATATAAGGAAGCCGCAGTGGTGCAGCGGTAGCGTTGTCGCCTCACAGCAAGAGGTTCTCCCATTCGATTCTCGGCTGGAGCACTTTTTTTGTGGAGCCGGCATGTCCTCCCCACGGTCGAGTGGCAAACGAAAGACATGCATGAATGGGCATGCCTTCGTTGAAGGTTGGGCATTGAGCTAGCACCTCGGCACCGTAAAAATCTACTGCCAATCATTAGTGGACCGGAGTTCTGCTGTGGCGACCCCTAAACGGGAAAAGCCGAAAGAACAACATATATATATATATATATATATATATATATATATATATATATATACATATATATGTAGACAGATTTGTATAGATGTATGCATGGAAAGAGTGAGGTATATATATATATATATATATATATATATATATATATATATATATATATATATATATAATGTACACACACATACATCTAGATGTTAAAGTACATTTTCTGTACTGTTGAATGATTGTGCTAGATGGCATGTTTCTGAAGCCATCAGATGTATGTATATCTGTTATGGCTTAGTGGTAATTCATGTTGTCTATGATGTGTAGGGTCCTGGATTCAAGCCTTGCAGAGACTGATTAATTTGTTGATGGGCAGAACATGGGCCGTTGGGTACAGAGTGACTAGGGTACTTTAAAGCAGTTCTAAGCAGGTGTGCGCGGATCTAATCATTGCTAAATTCTGGTTACAGTGTCATACACTCAGTTGGCTTCTATATTGCTTAACCTGTGTAGGCAGTGCTTACCCCCACAGAAACCCGCTTACAACTGCTCGTGCCTTAATCACACTGCATCCAAAGGGCCGTGTTCTGCCCAGCAACAAAATAAACAGCTCCTCCAGGGACTGAACCCAGGACACTGCACACCATAAACAAGGTGATGAACCACTAAGCCGTGCCAGATGCAAATAAATCTGATGTTTTCAGAAAAATGTCATCCAGTCCAGTCATGCAACAGTACAGAGAATGTACACCAACATCTAGATGTATGTCTCTGTACATATATTAATATCTAAACAGATACAAAATATCTATATATGTAGATATATATATTTCTGAAACTATATACATATATATCAATATATATGAACATGTATACATGCAAATTCCTACATCGACACATATATGTGTCTACACCTATATGTCTACATATACACAGCAAGTGACATCTGTGTACACAGATATATATGTATGTAGGTATATATGGACATAGTTTTATATAGATAGCAATGGCAGATTAACAAATGACACATATGTCCTCATGCACTGTTAGTGGGGTTGAGAAGCCTCATGCACTATAAGTTTTGTATGAATAGGCATTCCCCCCACAGCCAAACACGTCCACCCTGCAATACACTACCAAGTGTTGCAGACCCCATAACCAGGACCTGACACAACATGGGCACACTATGTTACCAGTACTACATCCCACCTGTATGATGTCAGGCTGGTATTGGTAACATATCCTGCAGTCCTGCAGTACAGTCTGCCTCTCATAGGAAATGTAATATGTGGAAGCCATCAACATCCCCAGGATACAGATACACAGACACAGATATGCAGATACAGATATACATATTTATCTGTCTATCTATATATATATATATATATATATATATATATATATATATATATATATATATATACATATAAATGTGATTACACATACTCATGGGTCTATACCAGAAAACTGAATGTCGAAAACCGCGAACACCTAATGGGCGACACATATATGCCGAACTACAAAAAGAGCGAAGGACCTAAATGTCGAAAACCATAGTCCCAAACTCACTTTAAACTACAACAGCGCCACACAGGTAAGTAAAACACACACAAACAAACTTCATTAATCATACTTTTGCAGGGGCGCAAACCGCCTTGCACCCCCCCACGTGGGGGAACTGTGCCCTCCACACCCCTCTACTTATATATACCAACTCTGAGATTGTACTACAGTGGGGAAAAGGATATATTTCCTCTATCCCATGATCACCCTGCTGGCCAAGGGAATTAGTGCGGCATTCCGGTTTTCGACATTTAGGTCCTTTGCGCTTTTCGTCCTTCAGCGTATATGTGTCGCTCATTAGGTGTTTGCTGTTTTGGATGGTCGAGCAGCTAATATAGACCCCATACACATGCCGTTATATGTACGGTACAATACATAAGTAGAAGGTGCACACAATATGGAACAGCCACTATGCCTACAGTTAACCCCTGAATGACTGGGCACTGTATGGGCCACCCATACAAATGACAATCATTGCCTGCAACATATTACCACAGAGAGGTCGTAGAAAAAACACCACACACAGGTTTGCAGACATGGAAACCTTTAATCGTGTACTATTACAATTCTATATGCCATGTCATATAGCTGTTCAGACACTGACAACCATATGAACAGAGTAATGCAACTGTGAAACAGTTACAGTAATACAGTAATCTGGAAAGGTTCACAACCCTTGCTGTCCAGGCCAAGTCCTTCAAATTGTACAATAGTGAAGACAAACTGGGCCACAGGATAATAAAACAATCAACAGTATGTAATGCAGGTGTATAGTTCAGCAGCCTCTGTCTACACTCTGTACAAACTCAGTAGATAGTAAAGACGTCATGTGACCACATGGGTTGTAACTGCTGGTTTACCTTCATAATATTGAATGCCATAATGTCTAATGTTCATTTGGTTGAAAAATAACATCTAAACCCAAAACATTGAATTATCAAAATGTCTCAAATCATTTAATTGAAAAAGCAATGAGATCACCTCTACTATTTTGCAGGGGGGCTCAGCCCTCGTGAACCCCCCATGTGGGAGGCTGTGCCCCCTACCCCCCCTACTTATATATACCATCTCTGATATTGCACTACAGTGCAGAAATGGGCAAATTTGATAATTTCGACATTGTGAGTTCAGACTAATTTAGTTCAACATTTTGATCATTTAACTTTGTGTGTTCAACCAATTCAGGTTCAACCATTCAGCATTCAGTATTATCAAGGTAAATCATAACTGCTACATGACAAGGCATAACTGACACCAGCACGAGCACACCAACAAACAGAACAATTTGTATGGCAGGGGGCGGTATGCTTGCATTAACCAGATCCATGTCAGTAATGTATATATAGGTGAAGTATATGGTACTGTACATCCAGATACCTTAAGGCAGCTCACCCCTGATACCCCCACATTTTGTAACAGCCTAGGTCATTTATGGTGCTCCCCCTAGACTCAATAATACAGGGCCATATACCACTGTTATATACACTGGCCTCTGGAGTGCATAAGGGCACATATGTATTGTGTAGGTGACGCCCACACATATATGGCCCCAGCCCCACCATATGTGTGGGGGATATAACAGTAGTAGACTGATGGCAGCAATGGCAGTGTGATATACTCACAGTCTACTACAGAACAACCACCAACAGCATGACATATGTGCAAAGCTTGGTATGTAGATTATGGACAGAGGCTGGAATTCAGGCACATATGTGGACATCTGTTGCCATACACTAAGCAAGGTGCTGGTGTTACAGGATAGTCTGTAACATACCCTTAGTCAGGGAACTGAGGTTAGAAACAGACATGGATGTAGCCATGTACCGATAGCTATGCAGACAGACAGCATTCCAAGGTAAACTAGTATGTACACACACACCCTGTAACACCAGTACTATACAAAGCATAGCACAACTCTACTGGCAATCTGTCTGTAGTTCCTGATCCTCCTACAGATATGTGGCTGCCTTGAGTGTGCCAGTTCTCCTGTAAGAGTTATTGCTACCTGCTGTCGGTAACACTGATGCCCACACACAGGATGGATGTCCATCACACAGGAAATGTAAAGGGACAATGCCCACACAATGTGGGGATTTATAGTGGGTGTTTGCCATGACAGTGGTAACTGGAAGTAGTACACATGTGTAATCATATATATATATATATATATACATATAAATATATATATATATATATATATATATATATATATATATATATGATTATCTGGATAAGTATATGTACATATATTTCCACCATATGTCCTGGACATGGAGCATAGCCCAACCCCAGCCCCTATGATCCCAATGTCGTAGCTGAAGGGGATGTCAGGTATGTATAGCAGGTATACTAGTAGACTATTGCTACTGTCATTGGGATTGTCTTCACAGACATGGTGTGTGTGGAAGGTCACATCTGCTTATAACATGTGTGCATTGGCTACTGTCAGACATCCTAAGGACATCACTGTACAGTACCACTGCTAGCATGTAATGCCGCTGTGGACTGCAGCAGTGATATTGGCCAATATATATGAAAAGTCTGACACACTCTGTACAGTACAGAGGTATACACATAAGCCCTTAGTGCTAAACATGTGTACCATGCCTTGCAATATGTATGTAGACAGCCATGTAGATGGGTATAACACATAATGACTGGTATACATTTGCCACCATAGGTTATGCATTCACACACCCCTGTCTGGTCTGACACATAATGACCACTGGTACAGGGGTGTCATGGCCAGATATTGACATACATCTGCACAGCATCCCACTACTCTGTCTGACATACATGACTGTTAAAGGCGGCCCAGCAGCAGTACATCTGACAAGTATCTGCACATGACATCTAACTGGGTAAGTACACTAAGCTACTAGGCATGTAACAATGCACTGTGCAGGCTGCAGTCAGACTGGCTCAACACTGGCCTTCATCTCCTGCATCACATGTACTTGCATATAAAGCAGGCTCAACAGGCATGTCACAGTACAGGGTAAGATACACCTGTGTGAAAGTGCATAACCACAACCAATGTGAACACAGCCACAGCCACATATGGTTAGCTAGCATGATATTACAGTATATGGACTATCTGTTCTACACCATCCTCATATGTGCCACTCACAGACTGACACTACATATACTGGGCTGCTACACAGTTTGGTCTGATGGCTGTCTGTGGTATGGAACACATGTGTATGGCCCTACAAACATGTACACCAATACAGTACCATACATTGGAGCAGCATGTAACATCAGATAGGAGAGGAACTAGAACAATGACATCTAACACAGTCTGTACACAGGCTAAAGTACATATTAACAATACACACACTGTTGATAGTCACCAAAGGTACACAGACCTCAGTACTGTACAATCATCCACAGAATGTCCAGGTAATGTCATGAAATATAACCCCTACTGTACATAACATGTGTAGCAGTTGGATATATCACTGGCTTGTTATCAGATATGATGACGCTAATTATGGTGTACAGCACATATGCACCACTTCATGCATGACATATGTACAAAGGTTGACAGAGCTGTGGCTGGAAGCGCATACACAGGGTCAATATTGACATGTTGCTGTGATAACCGCATACATTTACTGTTGTACCAGGGTTTGTTGCAACATATGTCCTATGAGGGATATGACATCAGTGACTATCACAGCGTTCACCATCTACAGACTGCAATCCTCACACTACCTTCTGCAGTCCACAGATAGATTCCGTGAGTGACACATGAAACCAAAGACACAACACTGCCCAGTCTGCAGATGACCCTGCAGATAGTGATCCCTCATAAACAGTGAACTGACATGGCAGGTATTGAGATGTGTACAACAGCTATATCCACACAAACACTGTTAAACCAACATTACTCCAAATGCAGTATAGCAGCACTTATAGTCTGTAGTCGGGTCAGGCACATCCCCCTCCTGCTTGTTGCCCTCTTTCCACAGTGTATGTTGTTAGTGGTAAACACCAAGCCATCTGAGATGCTGTTTGCCAAACGACAGATCTAGTTTCTGCTCACAGTGGATGAAAAGGG
Source organism: Protopterus annectens (assembly GCF_019279795.1). Taxonomy (NCBI): domain Eukaryota; kingdom Metazoa; phylum Chordata; order Ceratodontiformes; family Protopteridae; genus Protopterus; species Protopterus annectens. Next base: position 129,753,985 of record NC_056748.1, on the reverse strand, counting down.
CCAACACTACCATGATGCTCCTAGATACTGGAGTGTGTTTCCATGCAATTGCCTATGGGAATGTTACCACAGCTGTTTCACATGCAATCAGCTAGGGGACGGCTGCAATTCATGCAGAGGCCATCAGCTGATCATGAGCATCACTTAAAATACACATGCTGCTGCCTAAGCAAAGCAGGTGTAGGTCTCCACATCCACCAGAGAGGGGATGGGAGAGGCAGACAGAGGCAAAGACATGTTAGAGAGGGGTAGGAGAGTAAAACTGAAGTATGTTTGTGTCACACACCTACCCGCACAGGGTATCAAACCCCTGACAACTATGTAGTGCTGTCATGGTTTGATGCAGTTATTGGATGCACCACTTGGGTTACCTGTTGTGGAGCACTTAGAACATATATGTGATGGTGAGTGACATCTGTAATAGGGATATGGTAGCTATATGGTAGGTGAAGTACACATGCCTGTCCCCATGAACAGGTGCCAGCATCAACACAGCCACACTCTCACAGGGACACACACGCATTGACACACTTGGCAGGGCCAGGAGTGCAACTCATCAGTAGTGGGATTGCCACATCACATCACTGTACAGGTATCACACACACCACACAGGTCATACAGGGGTTGTATGGGCAAAGGGTATGGGGAGGTGTCTGACATCAGACAGCATGCTGCAGTATGCCCTTGGGGGTTGTAGGGAGTGTGGATGTGAAAATACGCACCATACAACACACACACACACACACACACACACAAACACACAGGGTGCAAATACTGACATGTATGGGTGCATGTCTGCACAGGTGTGTGGTGTTTGACTGTGCTAGATGGCTGTAGAAGGCTAGGCGATGGGTGTACCTTGGCATCAGGCCACATGACAATGGTCTTCATTGTGGCTCAGGGCTGCAGTGTCTGCATTTGCTTACACAAGTGGGTATTGTATCCTCCATCCAGTCACCTGAGTGACTATTGTGTGTGGCCAATGCTGTGCATCACTTGCCATGTATGTGTTCCTTAGTCCATGACATGGACGGTGTCTGGGATGTGCACACCTTTCACATGCATGTACAGTGACATGTGGACCTGTACCTGGGGTGTCTGGCCCATGTTGTGAACACAGATTATCATCTGATGTGCCAGTCCTGCCCACCTGTGGTGGGAACTGGTAATGGCCAGCAGGTTTACCCTGCACCTACATTGAGAGCATGCTAACAGCATTCCCTGGTGTCAGTGGCATCTGTCCATACAAGGCATGTTGTCAGGCATGGTATGTCCATTGTGGGTCACATGTGATGGCACCACAGGTGGTGCAGGTGTTCATTAGGGGAGGTGCACTGTCTGCACGTATGTGCATATTGGACAGATGGACAGGGTGACATGCCCTCAGTAGCCTGCTGCTGTCACTCCATAGTTACCATCAGTGGCCAATATGCAGTGTACTACACACATATTGGCTGTTGCCTAGGCATGTGTGTGTGTATGAGACATGGGTTGAGAGTGTGCTCTGGGTAATACTGAGGTTGCTAACTGTGATCGCCTGGCTTTGATGTCACATGTATGGGTATGGCTTTGCACCCCAGCCTCAGCCATTTCACATTTGTTATCCCTGTATGGTGGCCATTGTGATATATAGTAGGGCCACCATATAAGAAATATGCAAAACCCACTCCACATTGGCCACAAGTGTCACAACCACCTCTACACAGGATATGAGTTACAAACACGCACACACACGCACACCTGTCATGTCTGGGAGTAGAACCCCTACCTAACTAGTTTATTACACTACAGCACTGCACAGTTATAGTATGCACCACAGACATTACTGGAGTACTCCTTCCCCAAAAGTGTATTTCACAATGATTGACATCAGCAGGATTGCCAAAGTAGGGCATTTGAAATTTACTGTGAGTGACCAACCTACAATGCAATGCTCCCTACACAGACAGTGAGACACACAAAACATCCACAACCAACATGTGTGGGTATAGCCTATAATGCAATGCTCCCTACACAGACAGTGACAAACACAATACATCCAGAACTGCCACGGGTGGAGATGGAACCCTACCACAGTTCTAATTCACACTGCAGCAGTATGCAGTTGCAGGATGCACTATGGAGATTACTGCACTACAGCCTTCCCAGAAGTGTATTTCTAGGTGGGTGACATCAGCAGCCTTGCCAAAGTTGGGTATATGAAATGCAAGGGGTGTGAGTACCCTAAAAAGCATTGCGATCTACACAGTCTGACATGCACACAAACACACACAGTTGGCAGGTCTGGGGTTAGATCTCTCACCTAACTCCTTTATCACACTATAGCCATATACAGTTACAGGATGTGCTACGGAGATTACTGGGCTACAGCCTTCCCAGAGGTGTATTTCTAGGTGGGTGACATCAGCAGCCTTGCCAAAGGTGGGTATATGAATTGTAAGGAGTGTGAGTAGCCTAAAAGACATTGCTCTCTACACAGTCAGAGACAGACAGACACACACACAAACTCATACATGTACAGTTGCCAAGTCTGGGGTTTGACTTCCTACCTAACTACTTTATCACACTACAGCAGTATGCAGTTATGGGATGTGCTACAGAGATTACTGGGCTATAGCCTTCCCAGAGGTGTATTTCTATGTGGGTAACATCAGCAGCCTTGCCAAAGTTTGGTATATGTATTGTAAGGGGTGTGAGTGCCTTAAAAAGTATTGCTCTCTACACAATCAGACACACACACACACACACACACACACACACACACACACACACACACACACACTTGTCAGGTCTGGGGTTAGAATTCCCACCTAACTCATTGATCACACTATGGCAGTACACAGCTACAGGACGTACTATGGAGATTACTGGGCTATAACCTTCCCAGAAGTGTATTTCTAGGTGGGTGACATCAGCAGCCTTGCCAAAGGTGGGCATATGAATTGTAAGGAGTGTGAGTAGCCTAAAAGGCATTGCTCTCTACACAGTCAGAGAGAAATGCACACAAGCACACACAGTTGCCAGGTCTGGGGTTAGAACTCCTACTTAACTACTTTATCACACTACAACAGTACACAGTTACGGGATGCGCTACAGAGATTACTGGGCTACAGCCTTCCCAGAGGTGTATTTCTAGGTGGGTGACATTAGCAGCCTTGCCAAATATTGGTATATGACTTGTAAGGGGTGTGAGTACCCTAAAAAGCATTGCTCTCTACATAGTCAGACATGCACACAAACACACACAGTTGGCAGATCTGGGGTTAGAACTCCTACCTAACTAGTTTATCACACTACAGCAGTATGCAGTTATGGGCCATGCCATGGAGATTACTGGGCTACAACTCTCCCAAAGGTGTATTTCACATTGGATGAACTCAGCAGGCTTGTCATAGTAGTGCTATGGGATGGGCGGTGTGTGCATGGGCCATAACCCATTCATCTAGGGGTGACACGCCACATGCGACCACGCACTGGGTCATATGTCACAGGTACGTGTATACAGCTACTAGATGACTACTTCCTTGTGCAGTCATGTTGCACAGCTGGGACGTGCACCACATAGTCTGTGGTGCTGACAGGTACTGGTCGCTAGTATCTGCAGTGAGTGACATATGCACCTCATGTGTTTGGGGCCCTTTGGCTGTGTGCTGGGTGGGACAGGCCTGGATGGCTCCTTGTCATGGTCACCCTCTTCCACACAAATATGTCCATATACCTTTAGCATATTATAGTGTATTGTCCTTACATATATGTCTGTATTCCTATCCACTGTGTGTGCAAGGCTTGAGTGGTGCATACTGACAAGTGTCTGCACTAACAATTGCAACTGCCGGCTATGTCTGGTCCACTGGTGTTTGCAGACATGGCCTTCATGTGTTTAAGTGTGTGAGTATTCCCAGTATGACCTTTCAGTATGTTGTTGACTGACATTGCCTTCATTTCTCCAAGTGTGTGAGCATGTCTAGTAAGGCTGTCTGTATTGCATGTGTGGATCAAGTGCAGGTAGTTTGTACTGCAGTGCTTACCTTTGTGTTGTACACCGACAGGTAGCATGCTGTGTCTGCAGGGTATCCATTGATCATTTGGCATTGACTGCTGCTACATTTCTGCATAGCGGGGGAGGGGGGCACTTGACTATTTCTATGTTTCTACACAGGATTGGGGGGCACACGTGATGTTACTATATTTCTATGGAAGTGGGGAGGGCACACCTGACATTTGTACACATTTGCTAGGACTGTACTGGTATGTCAAGTACTCCATTTCAATCTGTAGTCTTACCTATCATGCTGGCTAGGGCATACCAGTATACTACAGTTCTTATCTTTTGATTACCTACATATTAGTTTCTGACATCCTAGCCTTCACAACTGACTTCCCACTACCTGGCCTGCTGTAGTCTGTCTGTGTAGGTCTAGGGGGGTGGTTACCCATAGCCCTCACTCAGAGGCCATAGTACAGCATTTGATTGTGTTTGTCTACACCTGTCCTGCTGGCTGTGACTGTTGTTGGGTATGTGACACCCCTCTTGACTGGCATGTGTGAGTCCCTTATCTTGTGGGTGTCCCAGTATTGAGGTTAGTGCTGCAGGGCTGCCTATGTTGGATACACATAGTACACTCCATACACATGGTTAGGTACAGGTAGTGTAATGTTTGGCATCCCTTTTACTATATGTGAGAGTCAGAAAGAGGTGTTATTCCCTGGGTCCCTCCCATGTCAGTGTATGTGCTATGTGTTGCCTCTTTGCCAGGGCCAGGGCATATTGGGCATGCCTCATTCTTTTGCCTACTGGGGCAGGCTCAGGTTGTTCCTCCTCCGAGTCACTCTGTGCATGTGCAGGCCTTGTCAATGGTGGGGGGCTGTGTGGCCCTGCCCCATGCTGTTCCTGCTGCAGCTGTTTCCGCAGGATCATATTGTGTGGCATGGCACATAGAAGGACGATTTGGGTACATATAGTTGGTGAGTACTGCAAGGCTCCACCGGATGTGCCCAGGCACCAGAACCATGACTTGAGCATCCCAAACACATGCTCTTTTATGATTCTTGTTTGTGCATGTGCCACATTATGGAGTTCTTGTTCAGATGTGTGTGCATTTCTGATGCGTATCCAGCATTCCCCACTAGATGACCATGTGGGATGTCCCCACTGGCAAATTTCTGGTACAGCTGCATCAGATGTCAGATGTGGGAATTGTGATAGCTTCCAGGGCAGCTAGCACACACATTCAGTATTATGCCCTGGGCATTACACACGACCTGGAAGTTGATGGAGGGGAAGCACTTGTAGTTGATGTAGACCCCACCCTGCTCACCGGGTGGTGCTTTGATGCATATGTGTGTGCAGTCTATTGCACCCACTACCTCAGAGTATTCTGCTATTTGGTGGAAGAGACACATATTGCTGGCCAACGCCTCACGGGTGATGGGGAAATATACGTGCTCACCAACATGTGCTGACATGGCATCCAGGAACTGGTGGAGTACCCTGGATGCTGATGCCTGTGAAATCCCCATCATATCTCCAGTTGGCCTTTGGAAGGTACCTGTAGATAGTATTCTTAGGCCTACACATATCTTGGTGTCCACTGGGATGGGTTCCCCTCTGTTAGTTCTGTGTGTGAGGTGTGGCCAGCACAGCTCCACAATTTGCTGTAGGAGGCCCCTGTCTAACTTATAGCACTTCACTATCTCCAGCTCATGTAGCCCTTGGTAGGCTACCCTGGGTCTGTACACTCTTCTCTGTCTCCTTATTGTGGGTTGGTCGACAACATTCACATCCTCACCACCCTCAGCCTCTTCCACAAGTTGTATGATAGCTATTGCAGCCCCTAACATTTTGCTGTTGTGAGTGTTAAAAGTTCCCCGCTTGTTTACAGCGGTGGTGTAGAGTGTGGGAAAAACCAGAGGGGTAGGTGTTTGCATAGTTTATAGTAGTGTTCTGGGCTGGGCTGGTATGCTGCCTGTGTAATTGGCTGGTTCCGATATGTTTCACCTGGCAGCTAAGCTAGTACCCCTTGATTACCTTCCTACCGATGTTTTCCCTTCTCATTGCCCTTCTCTTTCAGCCCAGGGGTGCGCCGCACAATTGGAGTACTGAAATGTGCACACTGCTGCTATTTCCTGGTTTGACTTCCTTTTTCGTCTGGTAAATCCCAGTGTGCAGACCTGCTTACACTTTGTCAAGAGTGCTAGGCAGGTTTAGACACACCCCCTAGCTTAGCTGTGCTAAGCTAGGAGCACACCCGAGCCACATGGCTCCAATCTGCTTACAATATGCCTGACACATCCACCCATGATGTCACCTACTCCTAGTCATGCACTTGGCTATTCATACTCTTACACTGTTGGGACCTGCCTCACTTGCTGGGGAAAACTGGGATTCACTATCATTCCCCTCATTTGCATAGGATTGCCTGCTAATGCATAGTTACATGTGTCACACTGAGCCTCCCTCCTTAGCAACCACTATTCACTGGTCAGGTTGTCTTTTGCCTGCCATTGACTTGCATGGCAGAATACTGATTTTAGTTAGAATGCTTGTTTTAGGCTTATTTTCTTATTTTCCCCCCGATCCCGTTTGTGCACTGCTGCCCTATGCTTAAACAGCCATGATCGACAGAAATAAAATAAAAGTTGTATTTTTATGTTTTGTGTTGTTTGCAATGCCAATGGCCTTATACTTGGCCATTGGCATGCTTCCTCAATGATATACAGCCTTTATTTGGAGCTGTCATGTCTCCGTTTTGGATTTTGCAGACCTGTACTCAATTACTAACCAAGTACATTTCTACAGATTATGCTAGTCCTGCATGGCCTGATTCCAGCATCCTGGATAGCAGATTTACCTCATTTGCATGTTTTTCACCTGCAGATGGGGTAATTTGCATACGGGGGCTGGGAAAGTGCAGGACTAGTGCACGAGTGCTCGTGCATGTCAAATGAGCACGTACGTGGATCGCTCAGCCGCCATATTGCCAACATTACCTCTTACACTAATCATGCATGCCGTGCAAGCTTTTGAAAATCCGGGGGAGAGAGTACTTTAGATTGGAAAGGATACAAATGTCAAATTAAACTTAATGCCTGTAGAGCACCAAACAATTCATGATATGGAGAATTTTAAATTTTATTTGAATTAGAGCCATATGAAATTTTGATTTTATTTTTAAGTACATTTATATAAATTTTTTAGTTATGAACTTTTTGCTTTCTCAGACATTAATTTCTGATTGGATCATGGCAGTCATGTGTTTTTTGGAATTTTTGTATTTAGGTTAGATTTTAACTCACAGTCTGATGTGGTTATGAAAAAGCACCAAATCATCTATTGTAATGTAGCATTTTAAATAAACTGCTTGGCTTTCAGCAATGCTTAGGGTAGTCTTTTTAATTTATGTGAGCTACTCCTTTGCCAGATAGGATTTCTTTTTAATATTCATCAAACTAACGGTAGGGAGGAGTAGGAAATGACAGTGCTAGCCTCAGAAGCTGAAAAGATCCTGATGCATTCCATGGATTGTAGTCCTTGCTATAAATCACCTCAGAACCCCCTATTCATCATGTAAACCTATATGGATTCTCAAAGGTTATATCCTCCCTCACTAGGATATCTAAACCCTACAATAAAGAAACTAACTTAGACAAGATATTTATCAACAGTCATCCCCATATGTATAAAGCAGGGACCCTACTAACAACATAAGCGATCACCTTCTCACCTATATTAAACAACCCATTTATAAAACAACCAGGAACAAGAAATACTTTAACCTAAATGATTTCCAAACTGAACTTAAACTCTGTAACTGGTCAATACTAAGCAACCTGCCACTTGAGAAGGCTGTAAAATACTTTAGTAGCAAATTCGTGGCCATCCTTGACACCCATGCACCAGCACGTTCTATTAGAACTAAAGCTAAAACCAGCCCATGGCTTACAGTAGAAACTAGACAAAAAATCTTACTTAGAAATAAAGCCTGGGCCACTTGGTGAATCACAAACCCCACACAGATCAACTTAGTTTCAGACAATTAGGGAATGAGACAAAAAAATCTGTTACGACTGACAAAAAACACTATTATCGCCACCTACAACAGAAACACCAAAATAAACCTCAAAAATTCTGGGCAGGTTTAATTCAACTTCTCGACCCAGGTCAATCCTCCACCCCCACCCCTTCAACTTCCAATGAAAAAACTCCTGTAGAGGTCGCCAATTCCTTCAATAACTTCTTTACAGAAACCATCCAACACCTAGCCAGTCAATTACCCCCTAGTGGACCAAATCCAACTTCTACTACACCCAGTGCCCACAATACCTTTAAATTTCAAACAGACTCAAACTCATTTATCCGAAAACTAATTAGGAAACTAAAACCAACTACCCATAAAAACTAATTAGTAAACTAAAACCAACTATCCTATCTGCAGATCTCCTCCCTGCAGAGTACTTACAAAAAGCAGCTTATGTAGTAGCCTACCAACTATCCATTCTGATCAATAGATCTATATCTGAAGCTACTGTTACTACCATCTGGAAGATTTCCCATGTTATCCCACTCCATATGGGAGGTAGTTCCACTGAGTTCTCAAATTACAGACCCATAGCTATTTTGTCACCACTAGACAAAATCATGGAAAAATGTATCCATACACAACTCCTGAAGTATCTTCTTGTAAACAAGCTCCTGACAAACTCACAACATGGTTTTAGACCATACCATAGTACCACCACTGCCCTACTCTACTTCACTAATGCTATAAATCAAAACCAAAATAGTAATAAACTTTCCTCAGCCATCTTCCTTGATATGTCCAAAGCTTTCAGTATGGTAAACCACCAACTCCTTATACAAACCCTGGAATTTATTTCCCTAGATATTGAGGCTATACAATGGTTTAAATCATATCTGACTGTTAGACAACAGGCAGTCCTATGGAAAGACAACTTATTTACCCGTCTACCTTTCACAATTGGTGTCCCTTAGGGATCCATCTTAGGACCCCTCCTATTTTCCACATTCATCAATGACCTGAACAAGTTTATTCCGGATGCTATCTGTATTCAATATGCAGATGACTTGACCCTAATTTGTTCTGCCACATCCCCAGCGGAGCTACTAGCTTTTAATGTGGTCGAAAATTAGCTCCCCAATCGCTGTCTTATACTAAATCCCAAAAGAACTAAACTGCTACTGTTCTCTTTATTTCATAGGACCTCCTCTCTAGAATTTTCCATTAAATCAAACGATGGCGCTATTATCTTGCCTGATCCCTCTACCAAGCTCCTAAGTGTAATAGTTGACAATAACCTGCAGTTTGACTTGCAAATCAACCATACGATTAAAACAGTTCATAAAAAAACTTGATTCCCTATATAGGATCAGATCCTTCCTAACCCCCCTAGCTAGGACTGCTATTGCACATACACATCTACTCTCCACACTCCTCTGTGTATCTCCCATATTCACAAACTTGAGTAAAGCTGACCTGAATAAGTACTCCAACTGCTATAATCATATTGCCAGATTTGCCACTGCTTCTACCTATAGAACCCACCACTGCCTTAACCTTAAACTTCTAGGTGGCTTGAACTACCAAACCTACTTCTGGTCAATCAACTAGTAATTGCCCATAAGATTCTTTACCAGCCAGAATACACACCTGCCCTTAAAAGTATTATCACCTCCTATCCCCACTCGGCCTTTCTAAGAACACTGGAAAATTGAAGGTCTCTCCAAACACCATTATATTGGGCGACTTCAACTACCCAAACATAGACTGGGAGCATTACTCTAGCTCCAACACCCTAGCCCAAAGGTTCCTAGAATTTATAAACTCAAATGCTATGGAACAACTTGTCACCACTCCCACAAGAGGGGAAAACATACTGGACCTGATCATCACCAACATGGGGACTCTATGCTCCAGACCAGAAGTGTATCCCTCACTGGTAAGATCAGACCATAAACTAATCTCATTGGATATTCACATCCCGACCCCACCCCCTGCCCAGAAAACCACAGTGAAAAAACTGTTTAGTTGTATTACTTTCTGAAGAAGTTTGGAATCTCAAACGAAAAGCGCTTAAAAGTTGGTTTTCACCTTGTACCTGTGCAAAGTTGTAGGTTTTCCTTTTACTGTTTATTAAATCCGGAATGGAGAGGAGCCGCTTGTCAACTTGTTTTATTCTTAATGTTTTATTCTTAGTATTTTGTGCCGTCTTGAAGTTTTGAAAAACTTCTCTAAAGCAAATTTCTCACTCCTCAAAACCGAGGTGGAATCCTTCAAAGCCCCCGGGCCTGTGGAAAATACGGCCCAGACCGCAGAATCCTTTATAAATGCAGTCTATGAACACCTTCAGGAATGCATGGATCATGCGATCCCAAATAAAACCAAGACCCAATCCTCCAAAGGCAGACGTCCTGTCTGGTGGACCCCAGCCATAAACAAACTATACAATAGAAGGAGGAAGCTACTAAATGATAGAGCAAAATCCCAAAAAGGGAAGGCATCACTGATCAGTATTAGCAAAAAACTACGGGCACTCATAAAATTGTCTAAGGCCAGCTTCGAGAGAAAAATTGCACAGGACACTAAGGATAATCACAAGGCTTTCTTTAGTTATGTTAGGAACCTGGGTGGTAATTCCCAGATATGCTCAGAATTAGTCAAAAATGACAAAAAATACAATTAACCCACAGACATTGCCAACATCCTAGCTAACAGGTTCAGCGCAAATGTCTCCCCCCCCTCCCCACCAAAAGGGCAAATATCTATCCCAGCAGAGTGCTGCCCCCATGACATCTCAGATGCTCAGGTAAGAGCCGCTCTCTCCAAAGCAAAAAACACAGCATCAATGGGACCAGACGGTGTCCCGGGCCGCGTCCTACATGAACTCCAAGACGAGTTAAACCCAAACATAAAACTACTGTTCAATCTCAGCCTTACTACAGGATATGTGCCCAAAGAGTGGCGTACAGCAACAGTGGTCCCTCTCCATAAAGGTGGTGCCTCAACGGATCCTGGAAACTAGCGCCCCATAAGCCTGACTAGCTTGGTCTGCAAGGCTATGGAAAGGATCATCATGGACCTCATAAATAAAGATATTGGGGACCTACAGACACTGGATCCTACCCAGTTTGGCTTTGTTAAGGGCAGATCCTGCCTCTTAAACCTGATTGATTTCTTTGAAACAGTCACCAAGGCCATTGACGAGGGGAAGGTGGTCTACACAGCCTACCTGGACCTCGCAAAAGCCTTCGATACAATACCCCACTTGGGCATTATAGATAAGCTCACCAGCTTAAATATAAACCCCTATGTCACTAGATGGATTGCAAACTGGCTCAAGGACAGAACCCACATGGTTAGAATTGCTGGAGCCATGTCAGACTCCAAACCAGTTACAAGTGGTGTCCCACAAGGCTCAGTCCCGGGGCCTCTCTTGTTCGGTATATATTTCTCGGAGGTACAGGCCAACACGGAAGGACTGTGGCTGACCAAGTTTGCAGATGACTGCAAACTGGGTGCCATATTCGACTCTCCAGCCGACACAAGCATCCTCCAAAAGGGCCTCATAGAAACAGACAACTGGTGCCAGAGCCATGGCCTCAAGCTAAATGCCAAAAAGTGTATAGTCATCCCCTTTGGCAAAAACAAAGTGCCCACAAATTACCACATAGGTGGTAATCCATTAAGTACAGAAGAAGTAATTAGGGACCTGGGGACCCAAGTTGATAGCAATCTCTCATTTGACAACCACGTGGCCAAAGTGGTTAGTAAAACATTTTATATAGCCCACCTAATCATGAAGGGATTGACATCTAGATCAGGGGAGGTCATCGTGCCTCTTTACTCATCCCTCATCAGGCCCATAATTGAGTACAATGCCCCTTTTGGGATGTACCTTACCAGACACCTGCAGCAACTGGAAAGACCCCAAAAGTACCTCACCAAGAGGATCAAAGGGCTCAAACAGACGCCATATGCTGCCCGGTTAAAGAAACTCCAGCTCTACTCAGTGGCATACTGCCTGTTCAGAGGCAATCTGTGCCTGACGTATAAAGCCATGTCCAACCCGGAATTAATGGACATGCTGCACCTCAGAAAATCCAAATCCCATCAAGCTACGTGCTCGAGAGACTTGAACCTCAGCACTGAAATAAATAGCACATGCTGGAGGGACAGATTCATAACCCAGAGGCTCCCTTCACTCTGGAATAAAATCCCAGTCCAGGTTAGGCAGAGTCCCTCATTGACTCTCTTCAAGAGGAATCTTGATGAGTGGATGGGAGATCGTAGGTTTACCCCGGGTATCACTTCTGTGTCACTGTTAGACAGAGGCACAGTATACTAACCTCGAAAAAGGGCATAGCAAAATAAATTTAAAATGGGTGGCGAAAGCCAAACACATTCTGGCTAGGCTTATAAATGTCCTAGGGTAGATAGCCTAGTATGAACCTATGAACCTACCAGAACCTCAAAGCACTCAGATCCTCCAACAAAATGGTAGCTTTCACTATGAAAACTAACAACTCAGCTGGGGAGGCTCTGTTCATCAACTCTGTTGGTAAATCATGGAATTCACTTCCTGCTGATCTAACTGTAGAACCCTCTCAAGCACTGTTCAAAAAAAACCTCACACTATACTTCAAAAAACGTTGGCTATGTCCTTGCTCCACCCCCAACTAATTGCTACCCTCATCTAATGTGGGCCTAATGAGGACATCTTACCTTAGATATTAGTTTTTAAGCCAGTAGCTCTGAATCAAGTAAATTGAACAAGTGACGTCTTGATCCCCTTTAAAGTATGCAAATTTGTAAGGAACCTATAATCTGATATACAAATAAATATGCAATGTATACAGAGACATGACTTGGAACTTGAAAAAAGATTTATATGTAAAATCCACAAGGCTGTATTTTTGTTTCTGAAGTATTCCAAAAGTCACAGATAAAATCACAAAAATGTGACTTTTGGAATACTTCAGAAACAAAAATACAGCCTTGTGGATTTTAGCAGAGTTCCGGTTCCTTTCTTCAAGGTCGTGGATTATTCTTTGCTTGTCTTTGGTTTTTTGTGCATTACTTCACTTTATATGTAAAATTGTAACAGCTTCTTATTATATATATATATATCTATCTACACCTGTTTTTTTTTGTATGTTTTCTTGCATTGTTTTTGCATTGTTATGTTTTTGTATTGTATTTTTGTTCTTTGTATCTGTATGGAGCTTTTCTCCCCGGGACTCCACTGAAAATGGATATGTATCCAGTCGGACTATCACGGTCAACAAATGTAAAAAAAATAAATAAAAAATAAATTGTAACACCACATTTATGACATGGTGCTTACCCCAAGTCCTTGCTTCCACTGCTTAGCTATTCCATTTGTTGAACATAATAGTTTCTATTTTCACTATCTTATTTTGTGAGGATGACTTAAGTTCTATGGTGTGGGCAAAATTAGATTTTTGCAAATTCCACTCTGATTTAAAAATGGAATTTGAAGTGGAATTCTAAGTTAAATGTTATCTTCATGGATCCTTTATACATGGTTTAAATCCTCCTGTTTCCTGTTCAGTAACACAATTAACCCCAAGGTTGCTGCATTCCAGATTAATTCTGAGTATGTTTCTACACTCCGCAGCATTTGCAAATCCATCACAAGGAACCCCTGAATTGGATTATTGGCTTATCTGTGGCATGTTGCTACAATATTGTGCAGTAAAAATCTCATCCTCTACTATCATGTCACCGCAGTAAAATATATGCAGCAAAATATCCCATTTATAAATAAGATAGTGCAGTAAATTAAACTGTTTCCTGAGCTGTATCAAATTAAGCCACTTCCTGAGATGCGCCATTTATTTTGCACTTGACTGGCCACTGAAGGTGTATTGATCCATTCAAGTTATATGGATGAGTTCTTTATGTAATCCTACTGTTAACTTTGCTTGCAGAGTTTATACAAAACAAAATAAAGAAAATCTTACTATACAGCTGATTTGATTATACCATTGCCTCAAAAAGCACTGCATTAAGGTTTATTTACACATATGAATCTGACCCATCTTATGTGTACTCAACAGCAAAACTTTCCAACTCAGCTTCCCAGGTGCAAAAAGACAAGGGTGTATTATCTTTAGCAACTACATGGTCATGGTCAGAGATGTAGAATATCATTCTAATGAAAAAAATCCATTATTAATCCATTATTAAACAAGCTTTAACTGGGTGGCCACAGTGGTGCAGTGGTTAGCGTTACTGCTTCACAGCAAGAGGTTCCCCAGTACGATCCTCGGCAGTGGTGCCTTCTGTGCAGAGTCTGTATGTCCTCCCTGTGGTTGTGTGGGTTTCCTCCAGGTGCTCCAGTTTCCTCCCACATCCCAAAGACATGCTGTAGGTGGATTGGGTATTTTAAATTGGCCGTCAATGTTAGTGTGTGTGCCTCCTGTGGAAGGCTGGGTGCTGGGCTGGCAACTTGACACCATAAAACTTCACTGTCAATCATGACTGGACAGGTGATCCGCTGTGGCAACCCCTAACCAGAAAAAGCCGAAAGAAGATTAAACAAGCTTTTACTACTATAAATGCTTCCAGTATTTAATGAGACAAGGAAGAGATATTTTCTGTCATTTCAAATGTGCAAGAGTACTTCTACATTTGCAACACATGAGTCATATTCTCACAAGCAATATGCAAAGTCTTCCTCTGGGGCAATAACTTATACATCTAAAGTACAGGGTTTAAGCAGGTCAGCTACGTAGCACCTTATTCCAGTACTCTGGTAAAGTCAATGGACCATAACTTGTCAGCTTGCATCTCTGAATGCGTACTCAGATAAGTTAACAATAACAATGAATGGGATTTACACCAAATCATAAAAGTCTTTACTGCATCACTTAAATTTCATACTTTTGAAATAAAAAAACAAACAAGATGCTATTGAACATGGCAAATGGGAAATAAGACGCAAAAGGGCAGCAGTGGTACTGGAAGGGACAACTAACAATTTTTCACCTCTTGGCATAAAACTGATTTAATGTTTTAGCTGCAGTTTTGAGTAATACAAACTCTGGAACAAAATGCACACATACTTTTAGTGGGATTTAGTTCAATCCAAAGCAAGAGGACAGCTTTGGTATGTATTATTGCCTATCTTAACAAAATAAATAAATGCACACATATATACATACTCGTGCATAAAATCTGTTAATAAAACAAATAACCACAATAAGCTATAAAATATGTTAAGCTTTATAGGGAAAACCCAAATGCTATGCATTTTCCTGGCACTGGTTTGCAGCCTGCACTGCAAAGAGATACTAAGTGCAACTGTATTCGGACTAAAACATAATCTTATAATATGATTAAGGCTTTTATGTATTTGTTTACTGGGAAAGGCTGATTGGGCATAATAGCCTCTTTTCAGTGCAGGCCCGAGGAGAAAAGTTCTGCATTTACAACAAGATGAAGTTAATCCAATAATAACAAACACAGTTAGAGTAAAACAATCAAACATAATGCAGCTTTAAAGAGAAATCATGCCACAGTTACAGTGCTGAGTAATATAATTTTGTCTGAAAACATTTCAAAAAGCATACAATACCTGCTGTGGCAGAAGTGATACTATATAGTTCAAAAACACAGAAAAAAAGCATCTCCAGAGATATTTGAAGAGAAGTACAGACATAGACACCCAGATATGGAAACTTTCACAGTACAAAAATAAGATCACAAAAGGGGAATGTAGAACAGAAGATTAGTAAAGCAGAAGTTAAACAAATAGAAGCTGAAGTTACGGATGACCTGCTAAGTGAAGGATTTAGTGTAGAAAGTCTTATACATGTTACAACATGTTACATCATGGCATGATGGAACAATGAGTCCCCAAAGTAAGGAGAAACAGGTGGAGCAGGAGACATCTGAAGAGCAAATATGGACATGCGATAGAAAAAGAGATTTAATATAATGCAATATTTATGCAAAGGAGAAAGCAAAAACTAATCCATACAAACAGAGCTGCGCCAAAGATATTTGAACAGTAACAGAGGCAAGGGCATCCAGATAAGAAAAACTTCACAATGCAAAAACATAAGAAAACAACTGGGGAAAATAGAAAAGAAAATTAGTAATGGAGAAGTTAAAGGAATAGAAACTGAAGTTATGGATTGCCAACAAAGTGAAGGAAGCAGACAATCCCACTCGGGTAACGTCACAGTGTGGTTGAATAATAAGTCCTCAAATTAAGGAGAAACAGGTGGAATGGGAAGCATCTGATCACTTGCCACACAAAGATGGTCTCGAACCTTCAGTAGGAAACCAGTATAAAAGTTCAGCTGGAGTTGTACAGCAAGGGAAGAAGGAGGAAACAGTGGCAAATCTGATACAGTAAGTGTAGAACAGAGCATGTGTATGTAACTTTAAGAAGCATTTCCAGATTAAACCATGTGCATATAAATAGTGAGCACATGCAGGCAGCAGTGCTGTTTTGAAAGAACAGCCAGAGTATCAACATGTATGAGTGTGGTAGTCAGTCTGTTTATGTTTATTTATGGTTAAGTTACAAAGCCTCATTCCTGATGCATTTGTGTGTAATAAAGCTGCTTGAACTGAACCCACAACCGCTTGTCTGTTTTAGCCTGTCTGGACAAGCGACAGTCAGTGTTCTGGAGTGATAAGCCAGTGAGTTCCCATATGAAGATAATGCAGGATACAGCTGAAGAGAATATGTCACAAGAAGATATTCTGGAACTTTCTGTAGAATGCCCGTAGGAAACAGAACAAAGAATGTTCCCTCAGATTACAAAAAAATGATCTAAGGGAAGAGTTGCTTGATTTAATAGATATGGCTAGATAATGACATATTAAGATCAATGAAAGAACTAGATTACAGAAAATAAATAAGACCCAAAATGTTAGAAGTCTGATAAAACAGATGAACAAAGTAAAATGTTATCACAAAAACACAGAGAAATAAGGGAAAGGAAGGGAAGAAAGCAAATGCCATCATGGAAGCATTGCGACAACTATAAGCGAATTTAGACAAGAAGTGTCACTATTAGAAGAGTATAGAAGTAGGAACAAATTATCAAAACTACTTAAAAACAGATGCGATAGAAGAATGTGCAGCATCTGAACAGAGCAGGATAAATTGTATAATACTGCAAATAAAAAAATAAAAATCGCACAGAACAAAAAACTTAGAAGATATGCAGATAAATATAAAGGAAAATTAGAAAATAAGGAATTCATTGATGACACAAAAAAGTTTTATAATGAATTGGAAAACAAAGCAAAAAGAATAGAAGCACCAAAAAAAAAAAAAAAAAAAAAAAAAAAGAAAAGAAATAGATCTATTTTGGAGAAATATCTGTGAAAACCCAGTGGAACATAACAGAGATGAACGGACAGAAGAAGTAAAAGAAAAGAGTAAGACATCCGAATGTACAGGATATGAAATGGGATGAAGTAATGGCCAGAGAAAGTGAAACTAAAGCAAGAAAACCCCAGGCCCAGATGCAATACCTAATGTCTGGCTGAAAGTATTAACATCTTTACACAAAGATTTAGCCCTAAGTAAGGGCTACTTACATATGCATCCCAACGTGGTTAACAACAGGAAAAACTATACTCATCATTAAAAGTGAACCTGTAAGCTATCCTAAGATTATAGACCAATAACTTACCTACTGATGGATAAACTCTATACTGGAATTGATGCTGACAGACTTTATAGTGATTTGTAAGAAAACTGCATCATGGGCAATAGATTTAAAGAGTAACAAATGAAACTCATATGGAACAAAGAATTATTTGTTGTTAAATAGTCACAATGGAAAATTATGAAAAGGGGAAGAATCTAAGTATGGCATGAATAGACTGCAAAAAAAAATTTGTCAGCATCCCACAGTCATGAATAGAGGAGTGCTTACAGATGTATAAGATACAGCCTACATTGATCAGTTAAATTGCACATCACTTTGCAGCTAAACTATGATAAAGGAAAAATATTATCCCAGGGATAAAAATTCAAAGGGGGATATTCCAGGGTAACTGTAACCATTGCTCTTTTGTCTGGTCCTTAACCCATTAGCTGTCTACTTAACAGATTAAGTCATGATTTCAATTTGACTCCCAGAAAACAACCAAGTGTAAAGACTTCTCATGGATGACTTAAACCTGTATAGTTCCTCAGATGGGGAGTTGAAATAACAACTGCAAGTGGGTATACCATTCTCAGATGATATAAGAATGTAATGTGGTCTTGATAAATGTACAAAAGTAACATTTAAAGCAGGAAAGCTGTAGCACCAACAAAATATCAGTCTGGGACAGGAATGTGATACAAAGGAATTTGAGCAGGAGGAAATGTTTAAATATTTCAGGATTAATGAAGGATCAACAATAAAACAAGAACAAATGGGAACAAAACTCAATATGGAATATTTTAGAAGACTAAAATTAATATTGAAAACTGTCCTGACATCTAAGAGCAAAGTCCAAGCTATAAACCAGTTTGCTCTTTCTGATCTAACTTACTGTTTTGGGGTGACTGATAAGCCCAAAAAGGTATTGGATCAATTGGAGATGAAAGAATTAAAATGCTTCATGCTTCTCAAATGATGATACATTCCTTGTTCTGAAGGAGGTATGAGCCTCCTTGAAACTGATTACATGTATAGCTCTGCAATCATGGGACTGCATACATATCTTCTGACTTCATCAGATCCAAACATACTGAAAGTTTTGAAACATGAAGAGAACAAGTCTAAGGTAACTTCTCTGCTTAGTTTAGCAGACGCATATCGATATCAAGCGGGAATGGAAATCAAACCAGAAGTAGGTAAAAATCAAGCAGCAACTGAATGTACCAAAAAACGAAAGAATATTAGGAGAAGGATCAGATGGGAAGGTACGAAATGTGAAAAGGCATAAATATAGTAGTAAATATAGAAAACTCCTGGAACAACCTCATGTCAATTAGGATCTGATGCAGGAATAATTAAAGAGAGGCGAACTTAAACCAAAAGATGAAAGGTTAATATTGGTGGCCCAGGATAGTGGACTATGTACAAATTTGTTTTAAAAGTTCACTGAACATGTGGGAAAAACAGACAAATTCAGGTTTTTTAAAACAGAACCAGAAACGGCTGCGCATCTTGTTGCTGGGTGTGATACAGTAATGGCAGAGGGCCTGCATTCTGAAAGACATAATAATGTGGCAAAACTGTTGCATTGGGGATTGTGCAAACATTACAATATTGAAGTAGCTGAAAAGCATTGGAAAAATGAGCCGCAAAGCATTACAGAGAATGATGAAATTATATCACATGGGATCACCCACTACCAACAGTTCAGAAAATAGATGAGAGAAAAGCAGATATGGTACTCCATAAAAAGAAGACAAAAGTAGCATTGTTAAATGAAGGAACAGTTTAGGGGATAGCTGGCTAACCAGTATTTGGATGCAATCAGTGAAAAAAGTATTAAAGGCATTGGCAGTATGCATGGGATTTTCCTGGTCAGTATTTAGAGGATTTGGAGTAGTGGATTGACCTGGATGCAGTAATTGGTTAATGGTAGCCCAGAATTTTTTGGGGATGTTTTGATTAGTCTGCTGAAATTGTAGGTAGTAGTTTCTTTTATCTGACAGTATAGCTTTCTTAGTGTCATTTCTTAGCTGTCTAAAATTTTGTTGGTCTACAGGGTCCTTAGTCATTCTCCATTTAGCCCAGTATTTATTTCTGAGATTAATTTTATGTTTGGTTTCTTTAGAAAGCCAAGGGGCGGATTTGGTCTTGATTCTAATCAAACGGGTTGGTGCATGGTGGTCAAGTATGGCTAGGAAGTTAGAACTGAAGTATTTAACAGCTTCTTCTAGAGGGAGGTAACTTCAGGGAGACCAGCTGCATGCTCTTAGTTCACTCTGGAACAGGTCAGGGTTAAAGTTCTTTTTGGATCTAATATTTCTGATAGTGGTTGGTATGGGAGCTTTGGCTTTGTGCCTGATGATGTAGGTAAGTGAGTGGTCACTTATATCATCAGGGAGGGTTCCAGATTCATAAACCTGAGGATGGCTATTTATTGGAATCCAATCTAAAGTGCTTTGTTTCTTTTTAGATTTGTTTATCCTGGTAGGAGAGGTAATGGTTTGTGAAAAGCCATATAGGTTAATGTGGGTGGTAGGGAGGCTGCTGCTGTAGGAATTCCAATCAATGTTTGTATCTCCTAGATAATGGTTTCTTGTGGCAGGTGTTGAGATATCCAGCAAAGAATGTTTTCTAGGGTGGCATTGTTATTACCAGGAAGTATATAGATACAGATAATATAGATAGATTTGGCTTTGTTGAGTTGAAGTTTGGAGATAAGAATTTCAGCATTGGAATCTAGAGGTAGATTACAGTCATATGCAGTTAATTGTAACCCAGATCTAAAGAGAATAGCTACCCCCCACCCTTCTTGGCGACACTGTCAAATCTCAGGATATTATATCCGGATGGGATGATTTCATTGTCTTTGCTACCAGGTTTTAGCCATGTTTCTGTTAAGCAGAGAATATCAAAAGAGTAGATTTCTAAGAGAGCATGGAGTGGAGCTACTTTGTTGTTAATGCTACATATATATTGAGATGAGCTACAAGGGGTGAGTTTGAAGGTTTGGTAGGTTATAAGAAGTTGAATGGTTGAGGTTATGGAGAGTGATAGGAATGGTTGTTGGGCCTGGGTTTGGGTGAATGTCTCTATCTATTAAAGAGAGGAGTTGTCTTTGAAGGTTTGGATTTAGGGATTTGAAGTTCAGGAGTAAAGTCTTTTTGAGATATAGTGTGCTATATGTAATGTGTAGTAATCTATGACATTTTGCTAGTAGGTAGCTGGGTATAGATGTTATGTTAGCATGGTTGTAAAGGATTGGTAGGGAAGGAGACACACAATGGTTTTGAAGATGCGCATGCAAACAGACATGTACACATGTGCACACAGACATGTACACATGTGCAAACAGACACGTACACATGCTCACTGCATGCTTGTCATCAGGAAAATTTGAGAAATACCAGTTCAACTAAGGTATACTTTTGTGTTGTGGAGGAAACCAGAGCATCCCGATAAAATTCAAATAAAGACAAGGAGGGCATGTAGACTCCACAAGCAAGAACCATAGCCAAGAGGGCATATAGACTACAAGCAGGAGACATAGCCAAGAGCTTTACCAGAAAAGTAAGTTCTGTGAGAAGGAATGTTACTCACTGCAACACTACAGCAATAATGAATTACTATCACACACAACCTGCCCAGGCCATCAAAGGCAGACACTTATTATATATACTGCTACTGTTTCACTATGATGGAAAATAAAAGAAATTATGGCAAACTAGATACATTGTCCTCTCTGCAGATGCATGCATAAGCCAGAGCAACAATTAATTTACACTGATTTTATCAAATGGAATACACTGTGTGACACTTCACCTGCAGTTTAGTGACTATATAGACTGTATAACTGTGATAAAAGAACCGTGTTAAACCACTTTTATGCACAGACAGTCTTTGCACCCATGTTATCGACTCTGTGCATGCAACTCAGATGTCTGGTTGTGATTTTAAAAAATCCTCCAGCAAAATTATTCCAATTTGCTTCTCACAAACAGAAACCGGTCGTAGAAAGGCAGATTGATGTCTAACTTAAATAGACAACACCTGGATAAGTCATTTTCATCTACAGATAGTCTTCATATCCAGCAGTTATAGTCACATAGTTGAGTGAGTACACTTCAAGCATCTATTTGTAATAAAAATAATAATTAGATAGGAATTTGTATCATCTCTGTTTCATAGAAATGCACTGTAACCAACCACAGTAAAGTATTCCAGCTTGCTTCACACAAATATGCATTAGTACTGCAAAGCCAGAATAATGATTGTTTAACATTGACAAACAACAACATGCCAGGGTAACTCACTTTCATCCATAGACCCCCCCCCCACATACTGATTACAGGGACTTTTGAACACCTTTGATGTAGCATTGTAATGAAATAAATTTAAAACATGGCCACAGTCATTTATTTGGGCTATTTAAAAATATAGCCAGCTGTATCAACTTGCTTAGCAGAAATGGCTCCAGAAATGTATGTTCACTTTCTTCAGGTAGCTGAAACAAAAGAAAAATAATGTTAGGCTGCATTTCTATGGTCAGCAGCCTACCACAGATCCACTGCTCCATCTGAGAGGTCATTTAAATTGAACAGTATCTCTCTCTAGCACAGATGCACTGCTCCATCGGAGAGTTCATTTAAACTGTACAGTATCTCTCTCTCTCTCTCTCTCACTACAGATACAGAAAATGTATCTGTTCTCATTGCTAAATTAAGACAATGCCTCCAATCTGCTTTCTAACAGGACCATTAGAATGCCTCTCAGCTTTTTTAAGGCTCACAATGAGAAATGTTCCTCATTATCAAGTGCACTTGAGAGGCATGTATATTTGGGTGCTTGCAAGGTAAAAAAAATTAAAAAATAAATAATCTTACATGCTATACCAATGCATGAGCTACACCTTGACTATAGCATTCTTTTGCAGATCATCTGCAGATCATAATGGTGCTGATGCCTACCGACTCCTGATGCTGTTGTGGCCATTAGCATCCGCCATTAAAAATTTCTGGGTTTTCTGCACAATTCCACCTGCCATGAACTAGACTTTTGAGGCCCCATGATTTGTTATGTAGATTGTGGGAGGAACCATGCACAAAGCCTGGAAATTAAGAGGTGTCCATCACTTTCTTGACCAGGTAGTACAGCCACTGCTACTTCCAACTGGGTTGCTGTGGCAGGATTATCAATATACTAGACCTAGTCAGTACCAACATGAGTGACCGGTGTTCCACACCTGAAGTCAACTCCTCATTGGTTCGATCCGACCATAAGCTAATCACCCTAGATATCCACATCCTGCCCCCACCCACCATTAAGCAAACCATGGTAAAAAATTTCTCCAAAGCCAACTTCATGCTTCTTAAGACAGAAATGGTGAATTTCATGACACCCATGCAGATGGACAATACAGTTATGACTGCTGAATCTTACATAAATGCACTCTATAAGCACTTACACAAGTGCATGGATCGTACTATCCCAAACAGAACCAAGACACTATCTTCCAAAAAAAGGAAGCCAATCTGGTGGTCCCCTGCCATAAACAAACTCTACAACAGAAGGAAGAAACTGTTGCAAAAGAGAGTAAAATCCCATGAGTGGAGGAGCTCCCTGGTCAGCCTCAGTCAGAGGCTGAGATCCCTTATAAGATCGTCCAAAGCTATCTATGAAAACAAAATCACCACTGATTCTAAGGGCAACCACAAAGCATTCTATAGCTATGTCAAAAATCTCAATGGCAACACCCAGATCTGCTCTGAGTTACAGCACAACAGCACGAAAATTACAGAACCAACTGATATTGCCAACATCCTGGCAGATAGGTTCAGTGCTAACTTTACCCCCCTCTCACCCCCTAAAGGGCCCATATCTATACAGGAAGAATGCAGAGTCCCTGTAATCACATCTATGCAGGTAAAAGCTGCTTTCTCTAAAACCAAAAACACAGCATCCATGGGACTGGACATCCCAGGCTGCATTTTACACAAACTGGCTCCCCACCTAAGCACCATGTTCAATCATAGTCTCACATCAGGCTTTGTGCTCACTGAATGGCGCACAGCAATAGTTATCCCACTACACAAAAGGGTAGCCACCATTGATCCTGGGAACTATCGCCCTATTAGCCTGACGAGCCTGGTCTGCAAGGCTATGGAATGTATCATCATGGAACTCATAAACAAAGACATTGATAACCTCCAAACTCTGGACCCCACCCAGTTTGGATTTCTGAGAGGCAGATCATGCCTTCTGAACCTGATCAACTTCTTTGAGGCAGTCACCAAAGACATAGACGAGGATAAGGTGGTTCACACAGCCTATCTTGACCTCGTGGTTCCCTATTATGCTGTTGCAGATGCAGGTTGTTGAATGCATCTTTGTCACACTGAAAAGCACAAAAAGGCAAAATAGTGAAGTGGCTTTTCAGTGAATTCTTTCCCAAGGGAAAAAAATCGCTGTTCTGAGGTTTCGACATTGTAAGCTTTCACTAACATGGGGTTGAATATGTGTTGTTCGCTCTTCTGAGTGTGCGATATAATATAGAGCTGACTTCGCCAAGGCTGTTGACATCATCCCCCATTTTGGAATTACAGCTAAACTCACTAAACTAGGTATAAATCCCTACATCACAAGATGGGTTGCCACCTGGCTCACTGACAGAACCCACACTGTAAACATTGCAGACTCCAAATCTGACTTCAAACCAGTGACAAGTGGAGTACCACAGGGTTCAGTCCTGGGACCGCTCCTGTTTGGTATCTACTTCTCTGAAATACAGGCTAACACAGAAGGCCTCTGGCTAATGAAGTTCGCAGATGACTGCAAACTAGGAGCGTTAGTCGAGTCCCCAGATGATGTGGATATCCTACAGAAGGGCCTCACTGAGACAGATGCCTGGTATCAGAGCCATGGCCTCAAGCTCAATGCCAAAAAGTGCATTGTCATCCCTTTTGGTAAAAACTCTGTACCCATGAACTACCACATAAATGACAGTCTACTTAACTCCGAATGTGTGATAAGAGACCTTAGGACCCAGGTGGACAGTAGTCTCTCCTTTGATAATCACATCACCACAGTAGTTAGGAAATCCTTCTATGTGGCACATCTCATCACAAAAGGGTTTTCATCAATAAAAAAGAGGTCATTGTTCCCCTCTACTGGTCACTCATTAGACCCATTATAGAGTACAATGCCCCTTTTGGAATGTACCTCACAAGACATCTGCAGCAGCTGGAAAGGCCACAGAAGTACCTCACAAAGAGGATTACTGGTCTCAAACAGGTGCACTACACTGACCGTCTCAAAAAACTCCAGCTTTACTCTGTAGCATATCGCCTACTCCGAGGAGATCTCTGCCTAACATATAAAGCTATGTTAAACCCAGAGCTGTTGGACATGCTACACCTAAAGAAATCCCAATCCCTCCGAGCTACACGCTCTAGGGACCTAAAGCTTGTCACCACAATAAACAGGACATGCTGGAGGGATAATTTTCTGTCCCAGAGACTTCCTATACTCTGGAACAAGCTACCCATCTATGTCAAGCAAAGTTCCTCATTAGCACTCTTTAAGAAAAATCTTGATGAGTGGATGGGAAGTAGGAAATACACCCCAGGATCACTTCTGTGACTCTGCTTAACAGGGGTACAGGAAATTAACTTTCTTGGGTGGTGTAAGCCAGGGAATCTTGTTGGCTAGGCTTACTTAGGCCGAAAGCCAAGTACCTACCTATGAACCGATGAACCTATAAAAAATAAGAGAGCTTTTCTGGTCACCTATGCTTAAGGTCAACCGTGGGTGCAGGGCCTCCTGAGGGAGTGGGGCCATATTGGGCCAAGCAGGTGCAATTAGCCCAAGAACGGTTCTGCTGCTAAGAACACCTTTAATAGAAAGGCAAATCATCAGCCCATTTTATTGACAACATTTGCCATCAAAGTTAATCTTAAACTCCAAAAAAAAAAAAAAAAAAAAACCCACAAAAAACAGTGTTTTTGCAGGAGGACCATTCACATCCTCAACTCCCCCACCCCCATATCCCCACACCTTTTATACTAACTCTGAGATCAGACAGCAGTAGAGAAAAAGGAGAAACTTCTTTAACCCCACAGTCCAATCTTGGACTAAAACACAGCACTTCAATTGTTACAATAATTTTTTCAAAATTTAGATGGTTCCCATTTTGATGATGCAAACACCGAACCAAAGAAAATGCAACCAACTGATGTTGCATATAACAAAGAATATATTTTCTTTCTTTATGAATGATGCTAACATAACCCCACACAACATAAACAAAATATACTATCATGTGCTATTTACATTCTGCAAAAATATGTGCACATTTGAATCATACAACTCTGTAACTATGTAATTTTTTTTTTTTGGCAAGTGTAATTTGTAAACTGTTGCTGTCTATTGCCTGGGTCATGGCTGAAAAGGGTGTGTAGACCAGCTCACCTGCCCAGTACACAAATGCCATTAACTAATTAGAAAACTAGAAAAAAACAGGAGTGCATTTTATGTTTGCTAAGCCACAGAGCACTAGCAACTGCTGCAAATTTACACTTAAAAAAGGAAGCAACACATTCTATCATATCTAATCTGTTACACATGCACTATGAGCCTGTGTTTTCCTCCTGCACTTAGGCTTCAAGTTCTCCTGAGCTTTACTCATCCAGTCTTACCACCAGATACAATTTGCTATCAGCTTGGCATAAGATCTGAACCGTATACGGCACTAATATTCAAGGCCTGTAAAGATCTACTGTAGATAAACCGATGACAAGGGTGTCTCCTGAGTTCATTGAGTTGGACTTTGTACCCATTGTTCATAAATAAACATAGTTTTAGGATATGGCTGCCACATTCACAAAGTCATAGTCCAAGTAATAATTTCTGCATTACACACTATGGATTCTAGTGCAGCTCATAGTATCTTGGCAGTTTCAGTTCCTAAATCTACATTCTGATTTCTAGCAATTGTAACTATTAGCTATATATACCACTATTGTAAAATTCAACACCAGTCACTTAAATACATTTTAAAATATTTTAAAAGGTTTGTAGTCATGAGCACAACAAATGTCAAATCTTCATTCCCTTGATGAAGGACAACTGTAATGAACTCAGTGCGATAACTTATGGGAATAATATACCATTTATTACTGTACATAGTACATGCACATAGGGCTAGTTATGCTATAATCAGTATTTTATCTCAAGGAAGCAGCATTCCTTGCTTTGTCAGCTTTGCACAATATTTCTTTATCAGATAACCCTGTCTAAATCTCTCAGATCACAAACATTACTTTGCCTGCTTCTATGGAAGTGAGTTACAAACTGAAATGCTCCATCTAGTGGCCTTAACAATAAAACTCATATTTTCTCTGGAAGACATTAAAAAAAAAAATAATCCCATGAGTGAAGTCTAACCAAAGAGTATGTTAGTTGGGATATTTTGCAGACACCTTAATGGCTATAGACATCAGTTTGGTGTAATGACCCCGTGTTTCTAAAGTATAGCCAAATAGTCCGCTTATTTTGTACTGAGTAGGTCATAAGAAGACCGAAACGTGCATACCCACAGCTAGTGGGGTTTGACTTTATTGGCCTGAATGTATCCTTAAAGACTTAAAAAGAAAAAAGTAAAAAATCATGGACATTCAGAAGCCATATAGCTGAATCAGATGATGTCCTTATAGAGTCATTTGCATATATCCCATGGGCCTCTATTACTGGAGGTTTAAGGTATCACACAGTGAAAACTCTAGCTTGGCTGGGGTTTTCTTGTAGATTTTATATGAGTGAGGAGTGAGGTCTGGTAAATGCATGTACATAGTGTTCTGGCATTGATAGTCTATGAAGTTGTAGAAGTTGTAGTAAGAAATGCAGATACTTTTACCAAGTCAAAAATGAATGTCTAAGGAAGAAACCTTTAATTAAAACCTATAAATTTCATAAGTAAAATAACTATGTAATTTGGTGTGCATGTATTTGTGTGTATGTGTGTGTGTGGCTGTGTGGAGATATGCATTCCTTTTCAGTTTAAAATAATTATGTAATTTGGTGTCAATGCAGGCTTTGTTGGGGATATATATTCCTTTTCAGCTTACTTGCAACTTTGTAAACCTTTTTTTTTTTTTTTGCTCCCCAGGACCTTAGCTGATTCTGAACTACTAATACTCAATCAGCTCATTCTGTCTGGGTCCATGGGAACTGGGCATTCCCAGGCTGGGAGTGGTTCCTATGGCTCATTTATTTCTGCCTATGAGTCCTGATTATTTCTCTTCTCACTAGTGAGAGCTGGGTGATAGGGAGTGGCCTGACTTGTTCGTCCCAGTGGTGGGCTGCCCTGCCCATTGGCAGCGTTCCCATCTCCCTCAGCAGCAATGCCGAGCCCACTATTGCAGTTCCTTGAGAGGGAAGCATGAGTCTGCACTTCAGATTCTCCTTGGCTTACTTTTGCTAAGCGTTGTTACTGTTGAAGCTTGACTGATTCGATCTCCAGCAGATAACAGCTAGTGCTCCTACTAGGTGCCACCTTATGTGTTGAGCCCAGACCCTTCCCTCTAAGATGAGTGATTTGTTGGCAGCCAGTCACTTGCATTCTTCCTGGCAGCTCCTGGACATACCAGAGCCACTAATCTAACTCGGGCCACCTATGATGTCACCAGGGTTTTAACCTTCTATGCCATGCAGCTGGCCTGCACCTCTGTAAACTTAAGTTTAAACACTGTCTGTACTCTTTCACTTTGTTAATTTATCTCTGAAATTTGGCATTCTGGCAATGGAAATATTTCCTGTTAAAGAATATATAGAAATTATTAGGATGTGTAAATCAAAGCGACATGGATTTGTAATATGAAGACAATTTTAAATAAATATAATAAATGATCTTTGATTGGGTAGCTAGTCTTATTTTAATTACTTATGTTTATATGATAATTGGATGGGGTGGTTGCATGACCCTTTTCACCCAGAACCCTGACTTTTAAGGAAGCAACGATTTTGCATAGGAAATGCATAAAGTTATCATACTGATATTATGTATGCATGTATATATCTATCTATCTGTCTATATAGCTTGTAAGTTCCTGGAGGCATAGATGTATTAAATGGCAAATTCATTCCAAAAACAAATTAAAAATACAGCCCATTAGTGCACTTGTTTTGTCCAGTATTTATAACCTATTTACTATTTGCATCTGTCTCTATACAGACACTTGCGTGCGCACACACAGATATATACAGTATATATATATATATATATATATATATATATATATATATATATATATGTATATATATATGTATATACACACACACACATATATATATATGTATGTATATATATATATATATATATATATATATATATATATATATATATATATATATATATATATATAAGCAAGGTTTAAAGTTCAAGTAGGCTATTCTACCACTTAAAGTCTAAATACAGCCTTTTTGCACTATTCTTCCAAACAAAAAATTCACAGCAGTAGTCCGTGCTACATCCTATTTTCAGCTGCACTAAAATAAAATGTACACCTGATTATGTCCCATTCTACATCTGCAAAGAACCCGTCCAGGGTACGACATTCTTCCATTCTTCAGTCTGAACACTTGCTCTGACCCACGATGAACCTCCACCTGAAGAATCAATTTCCTGCTCTGCTGCTAGAGGTTGTAGCTTTATACATCATACTCATATGAAAGTAGTATTTCTATTAGCTTATCTAAAGCATCAATATCCTATCTAAGTGCTGTGAGAATATTACGGACACAAAATCCTATGCATAGTCCACATTTTCTCCATATACATTGTGATACTAAGTGATGTATAGCTGCTATGTGCCTGTATATGCTGTGAATATGTGTAATAACGTTGCCAGTTTAAGAAGAACATATATATAGTATTGCTGTTTTAAAAAGTACTGTATCACATA
The DNA here is from genome assembly GCF_019279795.1 of Protopterus annectens. Taxonomy (NCBI): domain Eukaryota; kingdom Metazoa; phylum Chordata; order Ceratodontiformes; family Protopteridae; genus Protopterus; species Protopterus annectens. The sequence continues at coordinate 129,724,369 of NC_056748.1, read as the reverse complement.
ATTCCCATGTGCATGTTATTAGGCAGTGGGATCAGCAGATCCTAATGGTGCAGGAGTGCAGTACTAGCATTGCCTTATGATGCCGATACTGCATTTTTGGTTGTGACTGAACAATTATAGCAAGCTGATTCTTACATTTGTTGGAATAACTTTGCTACAGTTTCAGAGCCTTTTATTGGTCTTTAACTTTGTGTTGTGGGGTGCCAGTTCAGGAAATTGCACAGGGCACCTGATAATACAGCTATGGTTCAGATTAAAATTACAATTTTACTGCAGCTGTTTGTGTATTCTGATCATAATTCAGGTGGCCTGCCAACATGACTGGGAAGCCAGAACTGTGTTTCATGAGATGAGTTCAAAAATAGAAACTTGTATAGTAAATAAAACTGAAAACACCGTTCTACTCAGAGAAAGTAACCCAATGTGTTGGGTAGTGTCCACTGAGCTCAGAGTAAACAGTTTTTACTGATAACCAATAGTTTTACTCAACACAATTGCTATTTAAGCATTTTAGACATTTAGCCATATAGAGCTGCATTTTCATTGAATATGACAAAATTTGACATTATGAAGCTTTTTGCTTGGTCTGCATGGAGGCATGGATTCATTCGTTTAACAATAGCAGCCAAGCTAGACAAAAAAAAAATCAAAGAAGTTTGGGTAAACACCTTTTTATACACCATGGGCAAAGCGCTGGATGTAATATACAGTTTGTTTTCATTCTCAGATGGCAGAGTATTACACAAACCATATAAAGGTCCACAAAAAAATGGGAACACTATATAGGCATAAACAATTCCTCTCAGTACAGTCACAGATCACTCTAGCCCAAACCCACCTACTCCCCACTCTAATGTATGCCACACCAATTCTTACCTAAGTCAGAAAACTTAATCTCACCAGACTTGAATCATGTTACAATAAAATTGCCAAGTTTGCTAACAACTGCACCTTCAGAACCCATCACTGTCAATCACTAAGGGAACTACGATGGTTACAACTTCCCCAGCTACTCAATTGCCACCAGCTAGTCATTGCCTTTAATATTGTTAGACATCCTGAAAAAAAACAGCACTAAGCCAGTTACTCTCTCCATATAGAACTAATCATCCTCTCCGATCTACTGAGAAATCCCTCCTCTGCATCTCTAAAGCTAGCAACAACTCAGGGAAAGCTCTTTTTTCTCATGTCATAGCTAGTTCCTGGAACAACCTCCCCCCTTCTCTGACCTCTACCACCACTAACACACATTTCAAAAATGCTCTCAAATCACATCTTATGAATACATGGCTATGTCCATGCATCACATGAATCTCACAATCTCAGCACACTTTACACCTTCCTTCCTGCTATCTCTACTGTATATATGCTACAGTTAGGTATCTTACTGTCAACTTGAAATTGCATATGTCATGTCTAATCATATGATTTTTTATTCTTTTATCCTAGCTCACTAATCAGTGTTAAAGCTTTGATGTATGAGACTCTCTATCTTTGTAAATGTACTCACTTACTGCTGATGTATTGTTTATTGTTTAGACTGGATTGTATGAGACTTGTTATGTCTGTACTTACCTCAGTTATCACTGTTATATGATTGTTTGTATTACCATGTTGATGTTAATCCAATTGTGGAGCTTTTCTCCCCGGGCCTCTGCTGTACATGGACTTGTGTCCAGTCAGACTATCCTGGTAAACAAATGTAAAATAAAATAAAAATAAAATAAATAGAAATTAACTTAAGGTAATGAAAACTGCACAAATGATTTATTTGGCAAAGAAAATGAAATGGCGCATTTATAAGGCACAAAATGCATTATTAATTAAATGAGTAGCACAAAATGTATTATTAATCAAACAAAAGGCACAAAACATATTATTAATTAAATGAAATATTCAAAATTACAATATTTGATAAAACTAATAGAGATATTTGTGTGGGGCTCAGAATTTATTTATTTATTTTACATTTGTTGACTGGGATAGTCCAACTGGATAACATGTCCATTTTCAGTGGAGGCCCAGGGAGAAAAGTTCCACAAAAGCAAGACAGTACATAGACAAAACATGTAGGAAATGCACATTACATAAGTCACAAACACTGATCAAGCAAGCAGTTTATACAATTTATCAACTTAAAATTAGCTTTAGTAGGTAAAAACAAAACAATTGAGATAAAGCACATAATTTTAGGATAAGGTCACTAATCAGGATTAGAGCAAGGGCATAAACAGTGTGTTAGAAAGAATTTTTTCAGACGCTTTTTGAATAGGGGTAGTGAGGATTCTAGAGTTAGTTCTGCAGGGAGTGAGTTCCATGATTTTCCAACCGAGTTGGCAAACAGAGAGCCCCCATCTGAGTTGTTGGATTTAATTGTTTGCACCAGAAGTCTGTTAGATGAGCGTAGTGGTCGGTTGTTGCTGTAGGGGCTGATGATGTTATTAAGTGCAGGCATGTTTTCAGGAAAGTAGAGGACTTTATGCGCTACTATGAGCTGGTTGTTAAGTTATGAAAGTGGTGAGTCCTGTATGCCATGCCAGTGGCAAATCTGGCAATATGGTTATAACAACAGGATAGTTTGTTAAGATCAGTTTTATTCAAGTTGGAGAAAAGAGGGGAGGCATAGAGTAGGGTGGAGAGTTGGTGAGACCTGGCAATAGCAGTTCTAGCAGGTGGGGTGAGGAAAAACTTGGAGAGATCTAGAAAGAGTGCTGAGGATAGTTTGTTGTTATTTCGGTTGTGGTTAATAACATTGGAGAAAGAAAGGAGAGCTAATGTGGTACTGTGGGATGGCCTAAAGACATGTTGGGAGTTGGCCAACAGCTTGTTCTGAATAAGATAGTACATGAGTTGCTTATGAACACACTTTTCCATGATTTTAGCTAGTGGTGACAATATAGCTATGGGTCTGAAGTTAGACAATTCATTGGAGCTGCCTCCTTTATGGAGAGGTATAACATGAGATATTTTCCAGATAGAGAGGATGGTAGCTTTGGTAATAGTTCTATTGATCAATATAGAGATGGGGTACGCTATGGTTTCTGCTGCTTTTTTGCAATACTCAGCAGGAAGGAGGTCAGCTGCTAAAGTGGTAGGTCTTAACTTCTTAAGTAGGGTTTGAATAAGTGAAGTAGGAACAGGTTTAAAGCTAAAGGAGGATTACCTTTAGCTTGCATAACAAGCATGTTTAAAGTAAAATGAGCACAAGAAAAGTATAATGTGCATGATAAGAGGTTAAAAAAGGCAAAACGAGTACAATAAAAGGGCAAATTAAGCTTAAAGAGCAAGGCGACTGCATGTTTTTTAGTAAAAGACCATGTTTTGGGCACAAACTACTATTTTGCATTGATTGAAGCCTTTCAAGGCATAACTAGAGTTGTTCAAAGTATCTCAGAGTGTGCCAAGTGTTTACTTTATTATGGTCCAATTATTTTAAAGAGTTTGCTGTGTGCAAAGTACAGTTATATTGCAAAGTGCAGTCAAAGTACAGCCATTTTGAAAAGTTTATTGTGCTGTGTGGATTTATTTGCAGAGTGCCGCCATTTCAAAGGTTTCTTACACTGTGCAGACTTATTTCACAGAGTACAGCCATTTTGAAAAGTTCTTGTGCTGTGTACAGTTTATTCGCAAAGTACAGTCATTTTTAAGTATTTCTTACACTGATAAGGAGTGGTTTCACAAAGTACAGTGATTTCAAAGTGTTCTTGTGCTATGGAGACTTATTTGGCAAAGTGCAGTTATTTCAAGGAGTTTGTTGTGCTATTGGGCATAATTACAAGTACTGGCAAAAAGTTCTGGCAAATATATATTTATGTGTGTATGTTTGTACATGATTTCAAGCACAACACAACTGATAAGTAAAACACTAACAACCAAAAACTAAAAAAATAAAAAATTACTACAGCAGCATATAAAAAAACAAAACCGATACTTTAATAATAAAATCTACAGTTGACAAAAACACAGAGTAAGCCCTTTCGCCCTTTGATTCGTGGGCTTCATCAGAGTAATTAATTAAAACACATCCATTCCTTAAATAGTCAGTGCAGCTATCATGTGATCACTGAATCGTGAAATTCAAACCAATGCCCTGCAGAATAATACCAACTAAAATAAAGTGCAATAGGTTCATAGGTTCATAGATTGGTACTGGGCTATCTGCCCAAAGGCATATATTAGCCCAGCCATGTTGTGCAGTATTCACCGCCCCTTTAGTAGTTCCCTAGACCCTTGTACTAGCAGCTAGTACCCTTGGATCCTATCGAGTAGTGCTGTTGGTGTGATCCCCGGTGTGAACTTTCTGTTACCCATCCACTCATCAAGGTTCCTCTTGAAGAGTGATAGTGAGGGGCTCTGTCTTATGTAGATCGGGACCCTGTTCCATAGTAAGGGAAGTCTCTGTGAAGGGAATCTATCCCTCCAGCATGTTCTATTCATTGTTGTGTTGAGGTTTATATCCCTAGAGCATGTAGCTCGAGTAGATTTGGTTTTGCTAAGATGGAGCATGTTCAACAATTCTGGGTTGGACATGCCTCTGTACGTTAGACAGAGATCGCCTCTGAGAAAGCGGTATGCAACAGAGAACAGTCTTAGCTTTTTCAATTGTGCTGCATAGGGCAACTGTTTGAGGCTAGTAATCCTCTTGGTTAGGTACCTTTGTGGTCTCTCCAGCTGCTGGAGATGTCTAGCCAGGTACATTCCATAATATCCGCAATATCCATTAATAAATAAATCACGTAACAATTGCACCTTAAACACCGGAAATGGTTAATTATATCCGAAGATAAACTTTTAAAATGTTAATATTTAACGTAAATTGTGTCAAGAAATATTAATAGTGGCACATTATGCCCTAACATATAAAAAAACTACCCAATTTTATGAATTTAAATAAAATACCTATTACCAGTAACAACACAAAATACAAAATTACCTATAGAAATAGATCTAAAACATCATAAAATAGTAATTAAACCCTCTTGTAGCAACATCAATGAGAAATGTGTATGATTATGTGGCATCATCAGTTATTCTTCAAAATACAAAATACTATCCTCCAGATGGTTGGGGTGTACGTTATGCATCAAATCTGTTTTGCCCTCATTTTTAAAATACTCATTATAGAGCAACAGTCATTGATGCCAGGATATGTCTTGGCATTCAGTCTTAGCTGCCACATAATTTCCTTAACCTCAAGAAAATTTTTAAAGTCACCTCCTCTCTGATCTTCACTTATTCTAGCAATGATAAAAAATAAAAACCTTTTAAAGTTGCTACATTTAGTACTGTGTACATACAACGCATTAGTTGTTTTTTTGTTCCTTATGTTGCTTACATGTTCAGCTATTCTGTCTGTTATTCTCTGAGTAGTTTTTCCAACATAAAACAATGGACAACTCAGGCATGTTGCCACATAATCCACCATTCTGATGTTACAGTTACAGCATCCTGGGCATTGGATATTTCTACCATACCCACTGATGGACACATACGGACCATTATTGATGTACTTACAGTATCTACACATACCGTATTTCTTCATTTCTGATCTATAATTCATAAAATTATCTGTATGTCTTTCCAGCATCAATTTCAAGTTGTTACCCCTACTATAAGTAATCTGTGGTTTCCTCCAAGTAACACTTTCAACTCATGTGGAATTGTAAAGTCCCATACAATTTTAATCTTATCCACTATTAAAGGTGCCTCATGGTTGTACTGTAATACCATTGCACCTGTCTTCTCACAAAACTGTTACATAGAGGTTAAAATAGGGGTAAACCTAGTCTTGTGTTTATTAATCACCTCATTTCTAATCTTAAATAAAAATTTCAGTGGGTACACTCTATCTTTGAACATACCCACCAAAGTCACTAATTGTTCAATACATTTTTCATCATTTCTCACTAATCTTGATAGCCTCACCATTTGCCCCATAACCACACTTCTTTTCAGATGTAGTGGGTGACAGCTATCAAAGTGAAGCAAAGAATTAGAATATGTTTTCTTCCTAAAAATGTTGGAACATAAAATGCCATTCTCCTTATACAACAATATATCTAAAAACTCAATTTCACTACAATGACACTTATAGGTGAAAATAAAAAAAATATATGTCACTTTGTTCAACTAATCAATGAAGTGCAGGATCTCATCAATTTCCCCTTTCCACAACAACAAAATGTCATCCAAAAATGTAAAAATCACATAATTTTTGAATCAAAAGGAGAGGTAAACATAAATCACTTTTCCCACTCAGCTAACACCAAGTTAGCAAATATAGGGGCACACTTAGCACCCATAGAACCCCCTGATCTCTGGAGGAAGTCTTCTGCATTAAAATACAAAAAATTGTTGTCCAACATGATTATGACATCAATTCCACAATAAAATTTCTTTTGACAGTGTTTAACTCTTCCGCTTCCATTAAACTATCGTAAAATAATTCCACACCTGTATCATGCGAAATAACTGAAAAAAGGTTAGTGACATCAATGGTTACAAACATATAAGCCACATCACTCTTAAAGTCCCTTAGAATCTCCAAACAGTGCCATGAATCCCGCAAAATATAACTTTTGTTTTTCAACACACATTTACAATAGTAGTCAATATATGCAGCCACAGGTTCAGTTTTTGACTCCCTTGCTGCTACTATTGGTCTAAAAGTGGGAACCTCCACATCCTTGTGGACTTTGGAGATCCCAAAAAATGATGGTATAACAGGATTGTCAACTGTTGAAGCATCTAAGCCTGATTTGTCAGTTATTCCCTGGCACAACGAATCATAAAGGAACCAATCAATCTTGGCATATGCTGCAGCAATTTCATTCTTGGAGACTCTAGTGTAAGTATACTCGTCATTCAATATTTGATACATCCTAGACACATAATCCATTTGTGACATAATAACCACCCTTGTCTGGCTTCATAATTCTATAGTCATCACCACATAACAACTGTTTTAAACATTTTCCCTCTTCTTCCAATAAATTGTTATTAAAAGGCTTCTTTTGAAGCAATTTCCTAATCTCCTTTACACAGGTTTGCTCAAATATGGTGAAAGTAGGCTGGGGGAAAAATAAAAGTACTTTTTCTCTTAATATCAGGAGTGTCACTAACCACATCCCCTGATTAGAAAAAAAAACTACTTCAGGTTTAATTGCCTGGTGTATAATTTCAGATTAACCAAATACTTTAGCCATGTCCAGTTTAAGATTTGGTACAAAAGAAAAGCCTTTTCTAAACAATCCAAAATGTCCAAGTTCTATTTTCAAGTCACTATAATTATAAATAAAAAAGCCTTAGTGACACACAATGTCCACACCATTATTAACTCTGTTTAATGATTCCTCCTGTAATTCCAGTTATTGTTGTGGTTGTAGTGATTTCAAGCACCTTCACTGCTGTGTGTTGATATGGCAGAGTCATTATGCAGACCCAGTCCACTTGTGTTTGATTATAATATAACAGTGAATTGGAGAGTATTTGAGCAGGAATATGCTATTTTCATACAAGAAGCTTTTTCTGACAAAGATGTATATATCAGGGCATTCATTTTGCTTATCTTAGCTGGGTCAGAGACTATTGAAAGAGAGTGTTCATTTGTGTATGCACCAGAAGTATATGCAGGAGAGGGGGAAACCACCATATTGTGGTACTGGCTGAATCAAGGAAAGAACCCTGAGTGCTTGAAATGCAAATTTAGAGAAATGTGCAACCCCCAGACAAATGTTACATTAGAGAGGCACTTATTTTATACAAGAGACCAAAACCCAGGTGAAACGTTTGCAGCTTATGTCACTGACTTGAGAAATAAGGCCAAAATGTGCAGATTTGGTGACTTGAAAGAGGAATTAATAAAGCACAGGTTTGTGTGTGGTGTTAATAGTGCTGCAAGATTTTGCTTTGTGACAGTGATTTAATGTTAGGCAAATGTAGACAGCATACAACACATGGCAAGCAGAAACAGGCCTAAGCACATGGCAGCAGCAACCCCTGTGAATCTGGCAGGGAATATCTATAGCTTCCTAGCAAGTTCCAAGACTAGCTCAGTAAGAAGGTCATGCTCAGTACAGTATAAGTCAGCAAAACCCAAGTCAAGTCTTATTGTTAACTGTCGTACTTGTGGAGCCAATCATGAGTCTAAAAGAGAGAAGTGCTTAGCATTTGGTCAGCAGTGCCACAAGTGTAAAAAATTTAACCATTTTGAAAAGTTTGTGAATCAAGCAAGCTTCATTCTGTTATTAAGAAAGGTCACTCAAAAAAGCAAGTTGATCATGTAGAAAGCTGCAACCCTACTTTCTATGTAGATGGTGTATCAGTGGTCAGTGAAAAGGTGAATGGAGTAGATATGTTGGCAAAGAACGAAGTGTTTTGTACTTTCCTGATCAGTGGTAAACCCACAGAGCTCAAGGTAGACATTGGTTCAAAGTGTAATGTAATGTCAGCAGAAACATTTGATAAAGTGAGGGCTAGTGAGCAACTTAATTTGGCCAATTGTGCGAAGCTTGTTGCTTATGGAGGTGAAGAGATTCAAACCAAAGGCTCAGTAATGCTTTCATTCTATTCGGCTGGGAACAGTTACAGTTTGTAATTTTATGTAGTCAGAAGACCTGTGCAGTCATTATTAGGTCTCATAGACAGTGTAAGAATGAAATTGCTTTCTTTTACTAAAGAAGTCCATTGTGAAAGCACATGTCCCAGTTTCAGCTTCAGTGATACTATTTTCTCAGAGTATGCTGATGTTTTCAATGACAAGCCAGGTAAACTTCCAGTTGTGTACTCCATTAAAGCAGACCCAGAGGTCAGTCTAGTGGTCAGACCAGCAAGAAGAGTTCCAATAGCTATGCAGGACAAAGTCAAGGTCCAATTAGACAAAATGGTGCAGCAAGGTGTGATTTGTCCAGTCACAGAACCAACTGAGTGGGTGTCCTCTATGGTAGCTGCTCATAAGAAAAATTCAGATGAAATCAGAATATCCATTGACCCAAGAGACTTGAACAAGGCACTAAAAAGACCTCCTCGTCCTATGTGCACAGTCGAGGAGATTGCCACCTTTATGCAGAATGACACTGTTTTTTCTGTCTTAGATGTAAAAAGTTTATTTTGGCAAGTGATGCTTGATAGCAAATCTTCATTACTGACTGCATTCAGTTCCCCATTTGGTAGACACAGATTCCTCAGGATGTATTTTGGAATACATTTTGCCAGTGAAGTCTTTCAGTGTGCAGTGGAGCATTTTTTTCAGGCTACCCCTATGCTATAATAGTTGATGATTTACTAGTTGGAGGTAATGGTAAAGCAGAGCATGACAGAAACCTCAGGAAATTTCTGGACAGAAGCCATGAAATTAATTTAAAGTGCAATCCTCTGAAGTGTAAATTCAGATTACCAGAAGTTACTTATGTGGGTCATTTATTTACCAGTACAGGCTTACAACTAGATCCTTCTAAACAGGCAGCCATTTTTGAGATGCCAGCTTCAGACAATGTCCAAATCCTACAGCGTTTTCTTGGTATGGTTAACTGTTTAGGCAAATCCCTAACTTTAGTGAGTTATCAGAGCCTTTAAGAGAGCTAACATGCAAAACTGTTGCCTGGTCATGGTTAAATTAACAGCAGAAAGCATTTGATAACCTCAAGCATCAAATTGCTAACCCACCTTCATTAAGATACTATGATGTCCACAAACCAGTAGTTCTTCCCTGTGATGCTTCAAAGTTCAGTCTTGGTGCAGTTATTCTTCAAGAGGGCAGACCTGTTGCCTGTGTATCTAGAACTCTTACCCAAACTAAGATGCAGTATACTGAAATTGAGAAGGAACTTTTGGCAGTTGTGTTCATATGGTCGAAGTTTTATGATTAAATTTATGCCCGAGCTATCCAAATAGAAACTGACCATCAACTTCTTGTCACCATTTTAAAGAAGCCTATGCATTAATCTCCAGCAAGACCTCAAAGAATGATTTTCAAATTGCAAAAGTATAATTTCAAAATGGTCTGTTCAAATGGCAAACTTTTTTATCTGGCTGATACGTTATCCAGATCACCCAGAAATACCATGGAACAGCTTGATGCAGGGAATTTTGACTTTGATGTCATGGAAGTGCATAATATTTCTACCACGAGACTTGATGAGCTGAGAGATCATACAAAGACTGATCCAATATTGAAAAAGCTCAACCACTTCATCAATGTAGGATGGCCGGCAAAGCAAACCTGTGTACCGTCAGAAGTGCAACTTTATTTTTCCATACAGAGATGAGATGCTGCTGGAAGATGGTATCATTTTAAAAGGTCCAAAAGTTATTGTTCCTACTTTCTTACAGTGTGAATACATTCAAATTTTGCATCATGGCCACAAAGGTTCCAATTCTACCAAAAGAAGGGTAAGAGGACTAGTATTTTGGCCTTCTCTATCAAAAGGCATCAATAAAGTGCTTTCTTCTTGTTCAGCATGCAACAGTACTAAGCTGCATTTGCAAAAATAGTCACTTCAGCTAAACCCAGTTCCTGAACTACCTTGGTCAACAGTAGCAACTGACATATTTGAGTGGAACAATCAGCATTGCTTACTGTTGGTAGGCTCTTACTCAAACTGGTTTAAGATTAATTTGCTACCTAACCTAACTTCCAGTACTCTTATTACTAAGATGAAACATAATTTCTCAGTCCATGGTAGTTCTCACAAAGTTATTTCTGACAATGGTTCTCAGTTTACCAGTCAGTTGTTTCATAGATTTGTAAAAGAGTGGGACTTTATCCATGTTACTAGTAGTCCTGAATGCCCACAGTCAAACGGCCTTGCTGAACATGCAGTACAGAGTGCAAAGCAATTACTAGAGGGTCAAAACCTGACAATACTGATATCTTCTTGAATTTATTTAATCTCAGAAATATACCCTGTGGCAACCTACTTGGCTCCCCTACTCAGAGACTTCCATCTAGACAAACCAGGACAACCTTGCCTATCAGTTCTAATTTGTTGGTACCTAATGCTAAAAGCAACAGCACAATCAAAGTCCAACTTTTTAAGAAGTATTCTTCTCAGAAGTCCAGCTATGATAAAATGAGCCTATTTCTTTGTCTGTTAAAAGAAGGAGAGACAATAAGGATGTAAATGGCAAAAGGCTTTGATTGAATTGGTCATGTGAGAGGCATAGGTTCTGAGCCGAGATCCTACTTAGTGGAATCTGAGGGTATAGAATATTGCAGAAATCGCAGATATCTTCTTCTTGTATCAGAAATGATATCGCAGCATCATACCTGTGATATAGGCTCTAAATCTCAGAGTAACCCCGACAATATTCATACAGAAGAACATGTCTCAGTATTCATTCCCGTTCCTGATGATGTCCCAGTTGTCCCCTAAGTTGAACATTCTTTGAAGACAGTCTCTGTTGCTAGATCCAATTCTGCCATTTATGTTACAAGATCAGGTCGTATTTCCAGACCTAGTGTAAAATACACAACAACTTAGACATGACTGTTTTATATGTGTCTAATTTTGTATGATTGCATGACAAATTAGTTCTGTATAATTGCATGTCAGAAGATCATTTCTTTAAATTACATGCCATTGAATACTGTCATTTAGTATATGGATTATTTCTCAAAGAGGGAGGATGTAGATCAGAGCGTGTGTGTGTACCTTTAAGAAGCTTTTCCAGATGTAAGCACGTGCATATAAATAGTGAGCATGTGCAGGCAGCGGTGCCATTTTGAGAGAACAGCCAGAGTGTTAACATGTATGAGGGTGGTAGTCAGTCTGTTTATAAGTTTATTTAAGTTTAAGTTACAAAGCCTCATTTCTGATGTGTGTGTAATAAAGTTGCTTGAACTGAACCCACGAATGTTCGTGTGTTTTATCCTGACCAGACGAGTGATACTTATGTTAAATACGGTGCTTAAATATCCACTTGTGCCACAAAGGACAGTACATTATTTATTTCCAACTGATTAAAAAATGCACTTAAAGCATAGCAGTGCAGAAAAAATGTGCAGCTCACATTCTTAGTATGACTTTACACTCCAGAGGCAGACACAGTCTGTGTGTGTGTGTGTGTGTGTGTGTGTGTGTGTGTGTGTGTGTGTGTGTGTGTGTGTGTGTGTGTGTGTGTGTGTGAGTGTGTGTGTGTGGCTGTGTGCGTGTGTGCGCGTGTGTGTATGTGCGCATATGCGCGTGTGTGTGTGTGTGTGTGTGTGTGTGTGTGTGTGTGTGTGTGTGTGTGTGTGAGAAAGACTGAAACTGCAGTAGTTCAGGTCATGCCCTGCAAGAAAAATCAAAATCATGTATGATTATAGTCAGTCTTCATTAATCAGAGAAGATAAAAGCTTGAGAGACTGCCCTGATATGTAATAAGAAAATAAATCCTAATGCAAGATGTGTGTAGCGAGGTTAGTTAAATACAGAGAAGGAAAACAAAAAGATATCATTTGTAAAATTTTTAGACATCTTCCTGTGACTCACAGCCCCTTTCACAGGCATGCTGCTTTTAGTCTGCACAGATCTGACAGAATCCACAGAGAACAAGAAACTAATACATCCCAGCTTCGTAAAAAATCTAAATTGTACCATCTGCCCACTTCTGGAAACTGAAGGAAACCATAGTGATAAGAAACATCTTCAAAGTAAGAAAGCCCCAAGTGGAATACACACTCTAAACTGAAACATTCCAGCCTTGTAAGAAATCTAAAGTGCATCATCTGAATAGTTCCAGAGACTGAAGGAAACCCTAGTGATAAGAAACATCTCTAAACTAGGAAACATCCCTTGTGGAACTTATATTCTAAAATATGACTTAACTGGGATTTACTCCTTAACCAAACACATCTTAATCATACTCTTAATGAGATATACCTGTGTAGAAATACACATTACTTGCAAACTCCCTTCCACTCTAATTATGTTTTATCTAGGTCATCTATTACCGAGAAATATACACTCTTGACCTGGAAATTTATTTTAAGAGAATAAGAGAAACATAGCCATCTTTTGCTAAGCCATAACTTGTGGCCCACTTTGTAAGCAATTGCTCTAAATTAAACGAGCAGTAATGTATACAGTAATACTTTACTTGAATCTGGCAATACCCCTACACAAGAACAAAAGTGAATACCTTCCTCTAATCAGATTAAAGTATTACTATTAAACCGTAACAAAATAAACCTTTACAAATGAAGCAATACTCTATACTACTATATACTTCTTAATCTGAATTACAGAGCTACATAAGTATATTTTTCACACTTTATCTAATTGTTCAGTGTTTCTTACCAGCACTGCACTGGTTGTATTTATTTGCTTATCAGTACTTCCTTTTTCTATTTGTATAACACTTCAGCACTAGTTTATTGCGCTGTTTTTATTTATTTGTTGGACTGAATTATTTACTTTTCTGTGTCTCCATTTATATAATTGCTGATCTGTGGTTGAATTTTTGTTTTCTCCCACCCTCTCACCTAATTGCTGTTGTGCTCTTATAGTTTGTGGCTGTTGCTGTTGTCCGCTCCTACTGTAAATTTGATAAGGGAAGCTCCTCCATGTCCCATCTCATTAGCCCATTCTACCTAATACAGAGATCACTTGGGAATGTCAAACCCCTTAGTTCCTTAACCTTGAATTTTCTTCTGTTCCTCCTCTCTCCCTTTCCACTTTACTAACAAAAAACCCCACTTTATTCAGCTTCTTTTACTGTGTTTGTGTTTCCTCCTCCGGCTCCATTACTTCATCTTGCTTTTTCTGCTACTTGATGCAGCATGTTTCTTAAAGTGTTCAATTGTGTATTTGCTGTTGCATTTGTTACTGCTTGTTTATAGCTTGTTTAAATTGTGTTATTCTAAGCCTCTTAGTTTTGGTTTAAACACTTGGGCTTTAGGCTAACCCCTTAGTTCTCCTTGGCCTTCTCTCTCAGATTCTGAAAAATATGGATGTACAATTTCCTACAGTTTCTTCAGCCAGTCTGGTTGATATGGGCATCCTGAGACAGTGTATCAACTGCCTTATGTACACAGATAACCACCTACTACTACCACCTAGGAATAAAATTTGCGAGAGATGCAATTACATTAGGAACCTAGAGTCCAAGCTCTCTCCCTCACAAGCCAGTATATGTGGCACCGAGAAGGTTGTCAACACAATCACTACACCTCCAACACCATCCACACCTACACAACACGCACCTCCGAGGCAAAAACACATATGATCTCCACAGCCCACCACACCACATACCATGCATAGTTCACACACCTGTGTCTCACAACCACTAAGGCTTAACCATAAACCCGACATATTAGTCATAGGTGACTCCATTGTGAGACACACAGATGTGTCTCTCACCAGGCTGGATAAGGAGAAAGTCACAGTTAGTTGTCTGTCAGGGGCCAGAATCCATCATAGCACACACGCACTCAAGTCTCTCAACAACAGGTACTGTTATGACTCTGCCATAGTCCATGTTGGTGTGAATGACTTGAGATGTACCACTCTGGACTATATGAAGAGAGACATGATTGAACTCACTGAATATGTGTCCCAGACAGGTATGTCCCTAGCCTTAAGGAGCATTCTACTGTCACCCAGAATTATGATTGACTTTAACAATTGGCTTAGTTACTGGTGTAATTTCAGGGGATCCAGTACCTGACAGCCTGGGAAGATATGATCGACAGACCATGATGCTTTGCCAGAAATGGCCTGCATCTGTCTCATCTGGGATTCAGGATTCTGCAAAGGTTCTTGCCTCCCCTATAGTGCCTTTTTAGGAAAAGTGATAAGGTTAAAACTACCAACATAAAAATTTCAACAAAACACAAATTAAAGGTCATGCTGCTAAATGCTAGGCATCTAAACATGAAACTGCATTCATTGCAAGCATTCCTAACCCTGGAAAATGCTGACATCTGTGCAGTCACAGGAACCTGGTTCAAAGCTGTGGAGAGCACCCCAGCCTTACCTGGTTACTCATCCTATCATACATTCAGACCCCAAACTGTGGGCAGTAAAGCCAAAGGAGGTGGAGTTTCAATATATATTAAAGACATACATACCTCCAGGCTGGTCAAACAGTATGACACACAGGAGACACTCCAGGTGCAGTTAACTATTGACAAGGCCCCTATACAAATCATAGCTAGCTACTGGCCCCCAAATCTGACCCAAGATGCCCAAACTGCCTATCTAGACCTATTCAAATGATCAAGATTCAACCCTTTAACCTGATCCTGGGTGACTTTAACTACCCAAAAATAGGCTGGAAGAACTACTCTTGCCAGAACACAAATGCCCAGAGATTCCTTGATTTTGTCAATGCAAATGCTTTGGAACAGCTAGTCAGTACCCCCACAAGAGGTGGTAATATCTTGGCCTTGGCATTAACTAACATGCATAACCACTGCAGCATCTCTGCAGTATCATCTTCCCTTGTAAGATCTGACCATAAAGCGGTCATGTTCGAAGTCACCATCTCCCCCGACCCCACTCTAGCTAGGGTCAATCAAAAAAACTTCTCCAAAGCTGATTACAGTCTCCTGAGGGATGGTATAAACAGCTTCACAGCCTGCTCCACCACTCTAGGAAATGGCACCAGTATCCAAAACTATACCAAATTACTATACGAACATTTATATAGATGCATGGAATCAGGAATACCTGACAGGAATAAATCATCCTCCGCTAGGAAGAATAAACCTGTCTGGCAGACATCTGCAATAAATAAACTCTATAACAAAAGAAAAAAATTGCTGTCCAGGACCAGGAAGGAGCAGGTGCCCAACTGGAAGATCTCTCCTTAGCATAAACAAGCAAATAAGAGCACTTGTGAAATCCTCCAAAGCAAACTTCTAGTCCAAATTGGTCACATCTACTAGAGACAAACATAAAGCCTTCTTCACATATGTCCGTAATCTCAAAGGTAGCACTCCGATCTGTTCAGAACTGGTGGTCAAGGATGCCACATATACAAATTCCATAGATAGAGCAAACTTGCTAGCTGACAGATTCAATGCAAATTTCACCCCTCTGTCCCCCGTCAGTAAATCAGGACATTCCCAGTACCTGCCCCCCCCTTATATCTAGCGATCAGGTCATCACTGCTCTCTCATAGGCAAAAAATACAGCCTCCATGGGACCTAATAACATCCCAAGCTGCATCCTACATGAATCCGTATGTTACCAGATGAGTAGCCAACTGGCTCAATGATAGAACCCACCTTGTCAAAATAGGGGAAGCCACCTCAAGCAGTAGACAAGTATCGAACTGCATACCCCAGGATTCGGTCTTGGGGCCTCTGTTATTTGGGATATACTTTTCTGAGGTACAGGCCAAAACCAGTGGGCTATGGCTGACCAAGTTTGCTGATGACTGCAAGTTGGGAGCTGTCATCAATTCCTCTAGTGATGTGGACATCCTCCAAGAGGGTCTCACCCAAACAAATGACTGATGCCAGATTCATGGCCTCAAGCTGAATACAAAAAAATGCATCATCATCCCCTTTGGGGAGAGAGATTTCCCAAAAATTATCACATTAATAACAGCATTCTAAGCATGCAGTCAGTCATGAGGGATTTGGGCACCCAGATTTATAGCAGCCTGACTTTTGACCACCATGTTGCTTCCATTGTACTGAATGCTTTCTCCATGGCCCACCTCATAAGTAAAGGTATCTTATCCAGGGACAAGGAGGTCATAACATGCCTGTATTTTCCCTTATAAGGCCCATTATTGAGTACAATGCCCCATTCAGCATGTACCTCACAAAGCACATACAGCAGCTGGAGAGACCACAGAGGTTCCTCATCAGGAGAATCCTGGGTTTCAGAACTCTACCATACACATTGTGAAGATATGTGAAGGCAGTCAGCCTAGCCAGATAGAATTTTGTAGGTAATTCTTTCATCTGTAAATATTAATATAAGCCACAGACTTGTTCTCTTAAATGGAAGAAAATGGTGTTAAATGTTGAACTTCAAAAATGTAACCACATTGCACTCTGCTGGAGGGAAGTTGATAAGTCAGGCATTGTATAATTGTTTGATCTCAAGAATCAGAGCCGAGATGTCTGGATGAAGAAATTCTTGCTATTGTTTTGAGACCAGAGTTAATTGATATAATTTGCATGTATAATGTTTTTTATTGCTGCAGCTTCCTGACCAGGTGCAAGAGCAAAAGGGCTGTAAACTCTGAGTTTCTGTTAGCCTAGGGACCAGAGAAAAAATGATGTAATCTGAAATGAGTCAGTAGTACTGTGTTATCAATTTAAGGACAGAGAGACTCAGAGCATTTGGCATTTTTCTTCAGAACATCCAACATTACCAGCACTGCTTTGCTCTATATGTAAGTTTATTTTATAACTGTGTTTGCTCTTATATATAAATAGGAAGTCTAGTCTAGATGTTTTTCTGTATTGATGTCAGAACTGTTGTACTGTATTATATTAAGCATTTTTCTGTGATCTCTGAACTCTTGATCAACACTGTGTAGTAAAAAGTATTATCTTGTGTTTTTATTATTTAATATTAAATATTTTAGAACCTTTCATCTGTGGCTGTTTTGTGTCAAGATAATTTAAGCCCTAAAGTACATTGCATGTATATAGTGATAGTGTACTAAGCCATTCCAATAAGATTTGCTGTTCAGTTATACTTGCCATTTGGATAATAATATTGTGCAGTAATAACTGGACACCCTTTAGTAAGGACCTTATTAGTAGCTGATATTAGTGGTTGGTGGCAGTGATTTCTACCTTATAGCCTGGCAGAGAAGGGGGCAAAGCTGGAGAACTTGTGCCAACCTTCCCCAGGAGCGTCTGTATGTTTGTATATAACTTATATCTCAAAGTGTGCATGTGTGGGTCAGCTACTTGTGCAGGGACACGAAGCACTGGTTGGACAGCAAGGGTGCTGGAGGTTTTAGCTTGACCACTAGGCTGAGATCTACACCCTATAGCTGTGCCAGTGGGGACTCTTATTGGGGATCTGGAGAAAAAGGGAGAAACCAGCCCTAGAGTGACTGTGATCTCTGTGTGCTCTTTAGGGAAATTGTACTTTACTGTGTGTGTGTATTTGTTATGCTTCTTAATATGGACACCCCTCACTGGTGTTAGTGGTGAGGATTGAGGCTCCTTGATTGCTGGTACAGTGCACGGGCATCACATATTAATTGGTGGCAGTGGTGGGATAGCCACACCACATATTAATTGGTTGGCAATTGGCTTGTAGTGGTGTTGATAGTGAATTCCTGTAGCTTGTGTACAGTCATCACTGAAGGTGTTTTTGTACTCTAAATCAGCCACACAGTGAATATTCAGAGTTCAGATCACAATTGTTTTATTTCTTTTGTTAACTTAGTTAGTCAGGGAGAGCAGGCAAGCTTGTCAGCAGAGGAATACAGAAAGCTGACATGGAGCCAGCTGGCTGAGATATGCCAGGCTAGGGGACTGGTGCATGGAAACCTAACTAAGGCAGACATGATTGCAGCTTTGGTCACAGCTGCATCAGAAAACAGCAACGAGGAGGACAATCAGACTGGCCATGGGGATATGCAACACTCATGGAATGGACAGCTCAACCTTTGTGTAGAGGACTTAAAAATCCATCTAGAGTTAAAGAGACTTGAGTTGGATGCCAGGCATTTGAAAATGGAAGCTGTGGAAAAGGAATGACAGAGGGAGCATGAGAAGGAGATGCTGATTCTTCACCAGAGTCATGGAGGTAATGGTGAAGGGAGTAACCAGACCCCAGAAGCACAAAATGTCAGTAAATTTCTTCCGGAGTTTACAGAGGGGTATGATTTTTATAGATTCACTCATATGTTTGAGAGGGTATGTAAACAGTATGTTGTTGACCAAAGGCTCTGGGTACAGTTCCTGACCCCCTTACTCCATGTTAACGTTGTAACTGTGCTGTCTAAATTAACTGATCAGGAATGTTTTAATTATGCTGCTGTTAACAACTGTTTGTTAACATTTTTTAAGCTAACACCTGAAACGTATAGGAAAACGTTTTGTGAGCATAGAAGCAAGGCAGATGAAAGTGCGTGTGAATATGTTGCTGAACTGAGCACTTATTTTCATAGGTGGATGAGTGGATGTCAGATCACCACTTTTGAAGGGCTGGCAGACCTTTTGGTGAGGGAACAAGCCCTTAGCACTTTGCCTGAGGACATGAGGATCTGGTTAGCTGGTAGACAATGTGCTACTAGAGAGGAGTTGGGGAAAAAGGGAGACCTATACTTAGCAAGCATGGCATCACTGCACAGGAAAGGGACCCTAAGTACTGCTCATGGATCTAAAGGAACCCATGGTGGGCAACCCAGACTGCCCCAACAGAATCTGCCAGTAGCAGGGGAAGCCACTAGTCCAGGTACACTTCCAAGACCTAAGGTTAAATGTTTTAAATGCAACCAGTGGGACCATGTAGCATACAGATGTCTATGGAGGCAAGGTGGGGAATGAAAGGTGAGAGAGCCAGTAAGTGGGAAAGACAAAATGCCAACAGTAGGTTGTCTTGAGACAACAGGGGTACCAAACTACCCTCCTGCAGACGTCCTGATAGGGAAGGATTTTGATGAGGCAGTACTATGTGTTAATGCAGTTACACGCAGGCAAGCATGTGGGTCTGGTAGCCTGGGGAGACCCAGACAGACCGCATACTTGCAGCCAGGACTGGTGAGGTGGTTACTTCAGGGAGGGAACTACTCAGTAGCAGTGAGACTGAAGGTGAGCCACAGCTGCTTGTGGGTACTGATGTTCCCTTGGACAGAGTGACTGCAAAGGTAGAGGTGAGTAGTAGTATTCAAGCTGACAGAGAGGCACCACTGTCAGAGGATGCCAGACTTCCTGTGGAAGGGGAGCTGGGAAGGGTTACAAAGAGAGAGTTGAGACAGGCTCAGCTCTCAGACCCTACATTGCAGGACCTGAGGCAAGGTAGCTAGTGAGGCACCTGATTCTCAAGGGAAGAGGGAATCTGTATACTGGGACAAAGGGTTACTGTATAGAGAGTGGACCCCTGACGGAGGGCTAGAAGGTGAGAGAATACAGCAGTTGGTAGTGCTTAGAGCCTACTGTCTGCCACTTCTAGCCATAGCCCATGATATTCCCCTTGTAGGTCATATGGGCATAAAACGTACAAAGAGATGTATTATGCAGAACTTCTACTGGCCTGGAATTTCCAGAGATGTAACAGGGTACTAAAGGACCTGTGAGCAGTGCAAAATGGTAGGCAGGGTAGGAGACAAGGTGAGAGCTCCTTTGATGCCTTTGCCTGTGATTGAGGAGCCATTTCAGAGGATAGCTATGGATATTATGGGTCCTCTGAGTACCCCAAGTTACACAGGAATAAGTATATTGTAGTGGTAATAAATTATGCTACAAGATGCCCTGAGACAGTGGCTTTGCCCTCCATTGAGGCAGAAAAGGTGACAGATGCTTTGTTAGAGATTTTCAGCAGGGTAGGTTTCCCAAAAGAAATACTGACTGACAGAGGTGCCAATTTCATGTCAGACCTGCTGGCTTGTCTGTGGACATACTGTGGGGTGAAGCACCTTACGACCACTCCCTACCATTCCCAGACTAATGGACTTGTTGAGAGGATATTTGCCACATCTGTTGTTTGCTTACAGAGAGGTTCCCCAATAAATCCACAGGTTTTTCACCCTTTGAGTTGCTGTATGGGCATAACCTCTAGATTTAATTTGAGATGAGTGGAAAGGTGAGTGTGAATCTCACAAGAAGTCTGTTGTGGCGTATGTCCTAGACCTCAGGACAAGACTCAGGGAACTCATGAGCTTGGCCTAGGAGAACCTGGCAGAAGCCCTACAACAGAAAAATGTATGGTATGACGGGAATGCTCAAGCTAAAGAGTATGCTATAGGGCAGCAGGTAATGATTCTCATTCCTGTCAGACACAACAAGCTGCAGGCAGCTTGGGAGGGACCCTACAAGGTGGCAAGGAAGGGAAGGTCAGTGATGTTAACTACATGATAGAATTGCTAGGCAGGAGGCAGGGGCACAAATTGTACCATGTTAACATGATGACACTTTACCATGATAGGGAGGCCCTTGTGCTGAGTATTTGCAGTGGATTGCAGGAGGGGTCTGAGGGAGATCTGGTGACTGATCTCTTCAGTGTGGCGCAGACTGACACCTCAGTGGAAGGGGTAGCAATGTCCCAGCAACTATCCCCTACCCAGTCCCAGCAACTATCCCCTACCCAGGTTCGAGAAATCCGAGCACTGTTACAGGAGTTTGTGGACATGTTCACTGGGAAACCAGGGTGCAGCCACCTGGTGCAGCACCAGGTGGATACAGGACCCCAAAGGCCTATTAAGCAAGACCATTATAGGGTGCTGAGAGAATCAAACAGACTCTGAGGGAGGAGATATATGAAATGTTGGAACTAAGGGTGATTCAAGAGTCCGACAGTCCCTGGGCCTCCCCAGTGGTGCTGGTGCCAAAAAGGATGGCAACACCAGGTTCTGTGTGGATTACAGGAAATTAAATAGTCACACAGAGTCAGATGCTTACCCCATGCCTAGGACAGATGAGGCCCTAGAGCAGCTGGGTGGGGCTAAGTATCTTACCACCATTGATCTTACCAAGGGTTACTGGCAGGTGCCCTTGACTCCCAGTGCTAGAGAGAGGTCAGCCTTTATGACTCCTTTTGGATTGTATGAGTTCACAAAGCTGCCCTTTGGGATGAAAAATGCCCAGCAACTTTGCAGAGGTGGTAGATCATATTCTAGCAGGAGCACGAAGGTTTGCCCTTGCTTACATAGATGATATTGCCATCTATAGCCATTCCTGGCAAGAGCACCTTCAGCATGTCAGGGAGGTGCTGGGCAGACTATAGAGGGCAGGGCTGACCATGAAGCCCAGCAAATGTTAGGTGGGTATGGCAGAGGTCTCCTACCTGGGGCATAGAGTGAGGAGTGGTAAGATCAGGTCAGAACCTGCCAAAGTAGAAGCCATTCAGGCATGGCCTGAACCTGTTACCAAAAAGCAGGCAAGAGCATTCTTAGGGACAGCAGGGTACTACAGAAAGTTTGTCCCCAGTTATAGTACAATGGCTGCTCCCCTCACAGACCTGACAAGGAAGAACAGGCCAGATAAGGCAGTGTGAACCACAGCATTTGGCAGGCATTCCAAAAGCTTAAAGAAGCTTTGGGAGGACGTCCTGTGTTAGCCAGTCCAGATTATAGGAAAGAATTTGTTGTGCAGGTGAATGCTTTGAACCATGGGGTAGGGGCTGTACTTAGCCAGATTTCTTCAAAGGGAGAAGAGCATCTAGTGGTTTATCACAGTCATAGGCTCTAACCCAGGGGGGAATGCTATGAAGCTGTAGAAAATAAATATCTAGCCATAGTGTGGGTACTGCAAAAACTTCAGCCTTATCTGTATGGAACAAAATTCACTGTAGTGACAGATCACAATCCCCTAACATGGTTAAACAGAGCCAGCCAGAAAAATGCCAAGTTGGTAAGATGGAGCTTAGGTTTGCAAACGTATGATATGTCAGTGCAGCCCTGCAGTGGGAGTAGCAATGTCAGCACACAGATGGGCTCTCAAGACAGGGAATGGGGTAAGGTATACTCAGGTAAACCTAACCCTCTCAACCAATGTTTCTCAAGGGTCACTTGAAAAACTAGCTTGAGTTCTCTGGGGGGGGGGGGTATGGGAAGATATGTGAAGGCTGCCAGCCTAGCCAGATAGAATTTTGTAGATAATTCTGTCATTTGTAAATATTAATATAAGCCATAGGCTTGTTCTCTTAAATGGAAGAAAATGGTGTTAAATGTTGAACTTCAAAAATGTAACCGCATTGCTCTCTGCTGGAGGAAAGCTGATAAGTCAAGCATTGTATAATTGTTTGATCTCAGAACTCGGAGCTGAGATGTCTGGATGAAGGAATTCTTGCTATTGTTTTGAGATCAGAGTTAATTGCTAGAATTTGCATGTATAATGTCTTTTATTGCTGTAGCTTCCTGACCAGGTGCAAGATCGAAAGGGCTGTTAAACTCTGAGTTTCTGTTAGCCTGGGAAACCTGTGAACTAGAGAAAAGATGATGTAATGTGAAATGAGTCAGTAGTACTGTGCTATCAATTTAAGGACAGAGAAATTCAGAGCATTTGGTATTTTTCTTCAGGACATCCAACATCACCAGCACTGCTTTGTTCTATATGTAAGTTTATTTTAGAACTGTGTCTGCTCCTAGATATAGATAGGAAATAGGAAGTGTAGTCTAGCTTTTTTGTATTGATGTCAGAACTATTCTACTGTATTATTTTAAGAATTTTTCTGTGATCTGTGATCTCTTGATTAGCACTGTGTAGTAAAAAGCATTGGCTTGTGTTTTTATTATTTATTATTAAATATTTTTGAACCTTTCAACTGTGGCTGTTTTGTGTAGAGATAATTTAAGCTCTATACTACATTGCATGTATATTGTGATACTGTTCTAAGCCACTCCGATAAGCCTTGCTATTCAGTTACACTTACCATTTGGATAATAATATTGCACAGTAATAATTGGACACCCTTTAGTAAGGACCTTATTAGTAGCTGATATTAGTGGTTGGTGGCAGTGATTTCTACCTTATAGCCTGGCAAAGAAGGGGTCAGAGCTGGAGGACCTGTGCCAGCCTTCCCCAGGAGTGTCTGTGTGTTTGTATATAACTCATATCTCAAAGTGTGTGTGTGTGTGTGTGTGTGTGTGTGTGTGTGTATGTTTGTGTGTGTGTGTTTGTGTGTGTGTGTGTGTGTGTGTGTGTGTGTGTGTGTGTGTGTGTGTGTGTGTGTGTGTGTGTGCGTGCGTGTGTGTCAGCTACTTGGGCAGGGACACAAAGCACTGGTTGGACAGAGATGGTGCTGGAGGTTTTAATTTGACTACTAGGCTATCTACACCCTATAGCTGTGCCAGTTGGAAGTTTTACTGGGGATCTGGAGAGAAAGGGATAAACAAACCCCAGACTGGCTGTGATCTCTGTGTGCTCATAAGGGAAATTGTACTTTACTGTGTGTGTACTTGTTATCCTTCCCAATGTGGATGCACCTCACTGGTGTTAGTGGTGAGGATAGAGGTTCCTTGACTGCTGGGCCAGGGCAATGGGCATCACACACACATGCTAAAAGTCTTATCCCTATACTCTCTTTCATACAGACTCCTCAGAGGTGACCTCTTTCTGGCATACAAGGCAATCTCAAACCCCGCCTTGATAGGACTGCTGCATATCCGCACGTCAAGCTCCACTTGAGTAACCTGCACACGCAGTCTCATCCTGGTCTGTGACATTAATAGGACTTGCTAGCAGGCAGATTTGTGTCCCAGAGACTCTCCCATCTATGGAATAGACTCCCTGTCCACATCAAGCAGCATACATCTTTACCCCTTTTTAAGCACAATCTGGATAACTGGATGAGAAATAGAAAATACATCTTTGGGATTCCACCCATGTCCCTGCTGGACAGGGGAATTGGGTGCTGATTTGTCTATGCATGGGCTAAACTCTTGACTAGGCTTATAAGGGCCTCAGGGTCAATAGCCTAGCACCTTCCTATGATCTCTAGCTCAGTAATCTAAACTACATTTCCCAATGCAGCTGAAATACTCATACTAGTCAAGTTTCATCTTTCCCATCATCATTTGCACCCCTTATCTAGTCACTGCAGGAAGAAATACATTTTTGGACTTTTCCCTGTAAATCAAGGCCCCTGTCACAGGTGTCTTGCTTGTACTATGCACATTAGAGACAGAACAGCACAAATCTCACAGAATCCACAGAAAACAAGAAAATAAACCTGAATTCTTCATATTAAGGATTAATGAATGTTATTGCGATATGGTTATATTTTAAGTGAAAGACGTCAACTTGCAGCTTCCTTCTGAATCAGGTTTATCCAAGGCGTGATTACTGCTAGTTGAAAACTAAATAGGTTCATAGGTTCATAGGTGTGTACTAGGCCGAATCTATTTCATATATTCGAACATTTAAATGTTCGAATCACTAAAGATCGAATTTTAGTGATCGAACATTTAAATGTTCGAATATATTAAAAATGAATATTTAAAAGAAAAAAAGTAAAACTGAAGGGTTTAAGCAGGGGTGCAAGCCCCCCTGCACCCCCACACCCCTCGCTACTTAAATATACCAACTCTGAGATCGCACTTCAGTGTGCTACAGTGCGGAAATGGAAAATTTCCCATTTCCTACACTGTAGCGTGATCTTGGAGTTGGTATATTTAAGTAGCGGGGGGGGGTGCAGGGGGCTTGGCCCCCTTCTTACACCCTTTAGTTTTACATTTTTTTGTTTATTTTTTTTTTTTTATTTTTTAATATATTCCAACATTTAAATGTTCGATCACTAAAGTTCGATCTTTAGTGATTCAAACATTTAAGCGTTCGAATATATAAAATAGACCCTACTAGGCCAATGACTCTGGAGCCATTACAAGCCTAGCTCATAGAAGTGCCCTGGCATCATGCCGCTGTTAGTTCCCGGTGCCTCTATTAAGCAGAGCCACTGGAGTGATCTCTGGGGTGAACTTTCTATTTCCCATCCCCTCATCAAGATTTCTCTTGAAAAGAAACAGTGAGGTGCTCTGCTTGACATGTTTGGGAAGTCTATTCTGGAGAATGGGCAGTCTCTGGGTTATGAACCTGTCCCTCCAGCATGTTCTTTTGATTGTGGTAATGAGGTTGAGGTCCCTGGAGCATGTGGTGCAGAGGGACTGGGATTTCATTAGGTGTAACACTTCTAACAGGGCTAGGTCAGACATGGCTTTGTAAGTCAAGCAAAGATCGCCTCTTAATAGATGATAAGAGACAGAGAAAAGCTGGAGTTTTTTGAGTCTGTCCATGTAGGGCATGTGTTTAAGGCCTAGGATCCTCTTTGTGAGGTACTTTTGTGGCCTTTCCAGCTGTTGCAGGTGTTTAGTGAGGTACATGCCAAATGGGGCATTATACTCAATGATTGGTCTAATGAGGGAAGAGTAGAGAGAGATGATGACTTCTTTCTTCCTGGATGCAAAACCATTGGTAATGAGATGTGCCACCTAGAAGGACTTTCTGACCACAGTGGCAATGTGGTGGTCGAAGGAGAGGTTGTTGTCAACCTGTGTCCCCAGATCTCTTACAATGCTTTCAGTGTTCAGTAGGCTACCATCAGTGTGGTAATTAGCAGGAACTGGGATATTCCCAAAGGGAATGATGATGCATTTTTTGGCATTAAGCTTAAGGCCATGGTTTCGACACCAGTTGTTGGTCTCAGTGAGGCCTTTCTGTAGGAAGTCTACATCACTTGGGGAGTTAATAATGGCTCCCAGCTTGCAATCGTCAGCAAACTTAGTCGGCCAGAGTCCCTCTGTGTTGGCCTGGACTTCTGAAAAGTAGATGCCAAACAGGAGAGGACCCAAGACTGATCTCTGTGGGACTCCACTCGTGATTGGTCGGCAGTCTGACTTGGAGTCTGCTACTTTCACACTGTGGGTTCTATCTGTGATCCAATTTGCAACCCACCTAATGATATAGGGGTTGATACCTAGTTTGGTGAGTCTATCAATAATTCCTGAGTGGGGAATGGTATCAAAGGCCTTGGCCAGATCGAGGTAGGCTGTATGAACTGCCTGGTCCTCATCCACAGCTCTGGTGACTGATTAAGAGAAGTCAACCAGGTTGAGCAGGCATGATCTACCCTTCATAAAACCAAATTGTGTGGGATCCAGAGTTTGGAGATTCTCTATATGCTTGTTAATTAGGTCCATGATGATGCACTCCATAGCCTTACATATCAGACTTGTCAGGTTAATGGGGTGATAATTCCCTGGGTCTGTAGTGACTTCCCCTTTATGAAGAGGGATGACTGTAGCAGTGTGCCATTCTGTAGGGACAAAGCCCGAGGTGAGGGTGTGATTGAATAGGACACACATGTGTGGTGCCAGTTCACTTTGTAGTTCATGTGGAACACAGCCAGGGATATTGTCGGGTCCCATGGAAGCCATATTCTTGGCCTTGGACAATGCAACTTTAACCTGTGCTGCAGTAATGCTGGGTGCCTGGCATTCTTTTGGTATTGTGACTGGTCCTTTAGGTGGGATAAAGGGGTAAAATTGGCACTGAATCTGTTGGCCAGTATGCTGGCAATATTTGTTGGCTCTGTATAGGAGTTACCATTGTGCAGTAACTCAGAGCAAATCTGGGTATTGCTGTGGAGATTCTTGATATAACTGTAGAAGGCTTTGTGGTTGTTTTTAGTGTCTGCCACAATTCTGCCTTCATAGCTAGCTTTAGAGGTTTTGATGATAGATCTCAACTTTTTGTAGAGGCTAATAAGGGAGTTTTTTCCAGTCTTGGGACTTCACCTTTTCTGCAACAGTTTCTTCCTTCTGTTGTAGTGTTTGTTAATGGCAGGGGACCACCAGATTGGCTTCCTTTTTTGGAGGAGAGCATCTTGGTTCTGTTGGGTATGGCTAGTTCCATGCATTTATGTACGTGTTTGTACAGTTCATTGGTATATGATTTGGTGGTCATGCACCTATTTTCCATTTGCATGGGTGCCGTGAAGTTAGCCATCTCTAATCCAATTCCATATAATAACATATTTTGCTTTCTACAACTTTTTTGCAACTTAATATGTATATATTGTGCTAAACTGTTATATTTTGCCTAGCTAGAAGTTATAAGAGCAGATAGGAACTAGGCTAAAATGAACTTTAAGGACTTTATATTGTTTTAGGATAGAAAAGAATAGTTTAATAAGCCATTATAGCATTTCCAAACATACACCTGAGTCTTTATGACTTTGATAGTAGTAATAAACGCATTCAAATAATGTAAATGAATGAGTTTGTGTTTGTTGTAGTGTTTTAGTGCCTTAATGTCAATGTTTCCAGACTCTGATAGCAGTACTAGATTTCTTTAAACAATGTTAACATATGGCCATTATATGAAGCTAGAAATTCCTGTAACCTGTAGTGCTTTAATGAATTCCAGTCTTTATTGTCATTATTTTAACTCATTCCCTCCAGTACAAATCTTTTGAGTGTGTACCTTTAACTCCTAGTAGGTGTGCCCTGAGCCTTTAAAAATTAAGTCATCACCTTGCAATTCTAATAGATACTCATTGACAGAGGTCAAATATCAGTACAATTGTGTTTGCCATCATATATGCTTCAAGATAAAATATCCTGATACCTTATATGTAGCATGGTTTGAAATTATTAATGCAAGTATGAACAAGTAATATTTGACGCCTAGAGGAGCAGTAGGAGGTAACTGCAGAAATGCCTGGAGACGTCACTCGAATGTAATGAGTCATTTGTCAGCATTCAGTCGCAATATACTGTAATAGAGTAATTTTTTCCTGGAGTGATTGCAATAAGTGACTACCATTAAAATTGATATAGTTACACAAGATATCATCTAGGAAGTATTTTAGAAATACATTATATGTGTACCCAGCTAACAAAGATAGTGACTTACATTTTGTCAGTAGGAACCAGTGAAATCTCATTCATAGCTGCAGATATCTGTTGAACAGACTAGATTATATCAGCAGCAGCCAACTTTAAACTGTATTGTGCTTGTAACAGAAAGTTATTTCTGTGGTAGACTATGGCCCTTGCTAACGTAAGCAGAGTCTGTTCTATCCCTGTACATGTAATATTAGTCACCTAACATATGCTGTAAAATGACATAATCCCTCATTTTACAGCATCTACTTTAGCATCCACTTTCTTTAGTCCCTGACATAATCCCTCGTCTTACATGTAATATTAGTCACCTAACATATGTTGTAAAATGAGGGATTATGTCAGTGACTAAGGAAAATGGATGCTAAAGTAGATGCTTTATACATTACCGTTGCTGAGATCCTGAATGTGATTATCTTTAATGTTTACCTGTAAGATGTAAAATGGGTGCTACTATGAGGAACCACTGAAAACAGATACTAGTGTAGATGCTTATACCATATCTAGCAGTTCTTAACTACTTAATGTGATTATCTATAATGTTTCACCTGGTAAGAAATCCTAATATTCATAGATAAATAGTTAGCTAAGTGCATACAGTCATACAAGTATCTCATCTTCTGACTGCCAGCGCTACTAACCATTTAAACGTCCTCTCACTTTACTCATATTACAGATATAGCTTATAACGTATAGACAGTAAACTCCATAGCTCCCTTATCTCTTGCAGTTGATACACCCCAGCCTCATAAGAAATCTAAAGTGCATCATCTGCCCACTTCTGGGAACTGAAGGAAACCCTAGTGATAAGAAATATCTCCAAATTAGGAAAGTCCCCAAGTGAAACTTATATTCTAAAGTATGACTTAACTGGCATTTACACCTTAGCCAAACAATGCTTAATCATACTGTTAATGAGATATACATATGTAGGAGTACACATTACCTGCAGACTCTTCACACCCTAATTCTATTTTATCTAGGTCATCTATTACTGAGGAATACACTCTTGACCAGGAAATGTATTTTATGAGAATAAGAGAAACATAACCAACTTTTGCTAAGCCATAACTTGTAGCCCAATTTGTAAACAATTGCTCTAAATTAAAGCAGCAATAATGCATACAGTGATACTTTACTTAAATCTGTCAGTACCCCTGCACAAAAAGAAAATTGAATCCCTTCCCCTAATCAGATTAAGGTAGTACTATTAAACCTTAACAAAATAAACCTTTACAAATGAAGCGATACTCCATACTACTATCTCTTACCTTGTCAGAAGTGGTACCTCATAGATATATTATAAGCAAAAAAACTGGTAAGTGTGGCCTACTCTGTTCTACCCTCGCTATGCTCGAGCTTCACTTTACTCCCATACCCAACCTTCATTTCTATACACCTCGACTACTTCATTTATATTAAGCTAAGCACCACCCCACCTCAAGTTAGTAAGCCAATCATCTCCCTTTTTTCCATAACAGTTATATCTCTTACTATCAAGACTACATTATCTCACAAACTCCCTTCCTGACTGATAACCCCATAGTGCAAGCTGTATTCCATCATTAATTATATCTGCAGTCACTTCAAACATTTAAACCGCGCTCTGCTCTACAGTCTATACTAAACTCTGCCAACACTTTGCTAACTTACCTTGCTTCTGCCTAGTCTTACCTTATGTACCCTTCTTAGCCTCACCTTCATTACTTCTTACCAAAATCTCCCAGTTACAAACATCGTCTCACCAATTATTTTTTTAGCATTCAATCCAATTCATGTAGACACCCCAAGAACAGTAGCTAGTCTCCTCTTTGGCATTTCATATCTCTACTACAAAACTAAACCATTCAGCCCACCCTCAAAACAACCAAAAATCTTACCCTTCAACAAAAAACCCTCAAGCAAGTATATATATCTTAACCCTGGACCTAACAGCTAACACTCTGACAAATATAACAGAATTAATCATACCAATCAAACCACACAACTCCCATCACTTACTAGCCAGCTGGCCTTCTTTACCATAAATGCTTGAAGTGTAAGAAACAAAAATACTGAGCGACTTGCTTGGGTTGCCTATTGCAAATCCACCATCCTGGGCATAACTGAGACTTGGCTAAACCATAACACCAATTGCAATGAGATAACAGCATCAGGCTATAACATAATATGAAGGGACTGCAATAAAAGAAAAGTTGGCAGTGTTGCATTAATTCTCCCAAACCACTATAATCTAAGCCATATAATGCTTCTATACCACAATTAAGCAAATCAGAACTTCTTGTTACACTCCTAAAACTAAATAAAGAAAAGCAAATATGTATTATCACCTTGTATATTACCCCAGGTGACAATATCAATATATTAGAAGAAATTCTACACTCCACAGGGACCATCCTTACAAAACAATAATTTTAGGAGGTGTAAACATCAACTGGCTTCAACTTACAGCTATTGCCCTAAAATATAGTATTAACTTACTTTAAACAACTCATACAAGATCCAACTTACTTTAGCAAAAACTCAAGTTCTCTGCTGGATTGGATTCAAGTATCTGACCCCAATACATTTCTTGCATCAGGTATTCTACTCAGTTCCCTCAGTGATCACTTCCCAGCCTATAATAAGCAATATACCAAAACATATCAAAACAACAAGCAGTTAAAACCATAAGAAACCTAACTAACTTCAACCCAGAAACATTCAGTGCCATGCTCCCATCATTTAACTGGAATATACTACAATCCATCCCCTTAGATGATGCTATACTGAAATTTAACTCAATATTCCTCAACAATCTTAATAAAATAGCACCCCCAAGGAACAAGAGAAAGCGAACAAATGACTACAAAAAATGATGCAGAACAGAGACAAAGCTGGGATAAACTGGTCAAAAAAAAAGGAACAAAAAGCAAACAAAAAAAAACCTCCAACACTACAAAACTGTATGCAATCCAACAAAAACAGTAATAAAAAATGTACTATAATAATTCTAGAATAGTAGAAAAACAGATCCCAAAAATGTCTGGTCAGCCATCAATGAAATACTACAACCTGGACAAAAAAATATAACCCCGACCCATCTGTAAATACTGGATAGAGCAACGCAGTTAATAACTATTTTATAGATAGCATAGCATCTATACAATGGGTTTCAGTTCTACTCATATAGACCCGAAAAAAACAGTCCCAGGCTACTTTGACATTTACCCTATCTATAGCCACTATCATACATCTACTAAACAAAGTAAAAGTGTGCTCTACCTCTGCAGATAACTTACCTGGTGTGTTTCTAAATTCAGCAGCAAATAGTATAGCCTACCTAATTTCCATTCTTATAAACAGATCTCTACAAGAATCATATATACTTGAGCTCTAGAAAAAAATGCATATCACTCCCCTCTTCAAAGTAAGAAATTCAATAGATATCACAAATTTCAGGCCAAATCCCTACTTTTAAAAACACTGGAAAAATGTGTTTATTAAGGGTGGCACAGTCATGCAGTAGTTAACGTTGTCGCCTCACAACAAGAGGTTCCAGTTCAGTTCTCAGTTGGAGTGCCTTCTGTGCAGATTCTGCATGCCCTCCCTGTGTTAGCGTAGGTTTCCTCCAGGTACTCCAGTTTCCTCCCACATTCCAAAGACATGCCTCTGGAGTGTTTCTTCTTGGTTCTCCGCTGACAATAAGCTCTGTCCTAGTTGGACTTTCCTGGTCCACAAATGTCAAATGAAATAATAAAATAAAAATTACTTCTACAATATCTTACACAGGAACAAGTTTTAATCTCAACCCAACATGGTTCCTGATCATCCCATAGTACTAATGCAACTCTACTCACATTTATAGAAACAGTCAACAAAGCCAGGTATGGTGACAATTTGTATCTGTCTTGTTCCTTGATCTATCAAAGGTCTTTGATACTGTCAGCCACACAAAACTCCAAACAGAAATGCCATTATTAGGCTTAACAGCAAGCAGTTTCAACTGCTTTCAAAGCTACCTGAATGCCAGATTCCAATCAGTGAAATGGCAAACCACCCTGTCACCCCTTTACCCTGTAAATACAGGTGTCCAACAAGGCTCAATCCTTGGACCCATACTGTTTAATATACTTACAAAGTCACTCCTTGCATGCACAACATGCCTCCATTATACAATATACTGACGATTCAATAGTTATATGATCATTAAATGATCCAAATCATCTACAGCAAATTAATCAAGAATCTGTCATTGTGATAGAAAAATGGTTACAAAACTATCAACTTATGCTTACTCCCCAAAAGACCAAACTGCCAATATTTTTCTCCACAGCAAAGTCCCATAAAAAAAGAGCTTCAAAATGTATCCCCTTAATAGCAGCAATATTGAACTAATTTCACAAAATAAGCTACTAGGTGTGAAAGCAAATGACACTCTTAAATTTGACTACCACATACAAAATGCCTTAAAAAAGAAAACATAAAAAATTAGGCCTCCTCAACAAACTTAGAAACTTCCTAACCTCCACCTCTAGAATCACACTAGCAAATACTTACCCTCCTTCCTTCTCTGTGGTGTCCCCATTCTCACAAATCTACAAAAATCACATATACAGAAACCTGAACAATGTTATAATAAAGGTGCCATATTTGCAACCAGTCCTCAGTACCGTACTCATCATTGCACTACACTAAAAGCTCTCAATTGGCTACAACTGCCCAACAACTTAAAATATTCTAAGCTGCACACTGCATATAAGATTACTGACTCTCCTGACAACTGTACTGCCCTAAAATGCAACCCTACAAAAACATTCCTCTAGTTGTCCACTGCAGTCAAATGACCAAAGGCAACTTATTATCTATAAACCAAACAAATCAGCAGGACACTCTTAGTGAATCACTAAAGCCTGGAATTGTCTCCCTATAACCATCGGAACAGTCACCTCCTACCAATCCTTCCAATTGCCATGTGAAAAGGAATGGCTTTGCTCATGCTCCACACCAGGTTAAACATGTACTACCTTTCCCCAAGGTGAAATCTACCTTTATCTCATCTACGTTAATATTCCTATTAAAAACTCTCTCAGAATCTCTATAATCACTTCACATCTCTCAACCTTCACCTTAATCTGTAATAAATACACATATAAAAATGTTGCCTCCTTTGCATTGTATTTTACATGGAAACTATTACTCTCCCTCAATCTATCTCAATATACAATTAACAAAACGTTATCATTCTGTCTTATTGTTCTTATTTGCTTCCCAACTACTATTTTCTAAAAATATCTATCATCACTAGTATACACGAATCTAGTCACTTCCGTACTATCCTTAGACCTTGGCGTTAGCAACTCATTTTATTCTACCACAGCTACTATTTTGTGACTTAGTATCTTCAGTTATCAAATCGTGTAAATATCTGTCTCTACATATTTAATATTATAAATGTAAATTTTATGTGTATTGTTATGTGAAATATTATTTATCCTTGGAGCTTTTCTCATCAGTCCTCTGCTGAAAATGTGTACATACCCAGACAGACCATCCCAGTAAATAAATGTCAAATAATACAAAATAGTAATTAGTCTGTCTAAACAAATGATCTTTGTGAGAAACATGTTTTGGTAAACAGAAAATGCAAATTTGCTGTAATGTCCAATTCATGGTGAAGTAATGTATTAAAAAAGGCAGGGAGTTCCAAGTGGATAATATATACTGAGTTGGGATGTATGGATGCTGTGTTCAGTTGGTACACAGGCTGTGGGTTGGATACCTGAAAGAAACAGAGAAAGAGGGAGAAAAAATAAAAAACTGTGTTTTCATGTCATCTCAGGTTGTGACAGATACCTCTGAAGAGCAGTGGTACAGGACACGGTTTTGTTATATTCTAAAATTGTCTGAACATTAAGGCCTTACTGACAAACTCAAGTAAATTGGTAGATTTCTTGGTGATAACTGAATGAAAGAGACATAGTATGAGTTTTGTGTTTATGTGCTGGATGATTTATAATCTGAACAGGTGAGCTATGGCATGCAAGAATGTGCTTATTGTTAAGTTAAACAAAGTCTGTGTAGATGTGTTTGGTGAAGTTGGTCTACTTAGCTGTGAAGAAGTGGAGATAAAATTAAAGTCAAATGCTGCACCGCATACATTGACCACACCCTGACACACATGCAACCTATGTTGTATAAAAAAGAGAGACAGAGCTCAAAGCAATGCATGATCTTGGTATGATACTTGGTATGCTACTTTACCCCCCCACCAAACCTTTCTGAATGCATTATTATATAATACTGCCTGTTGTTGTCTTCATGCTTACCCTAGAATGTCTGCTTTTCTCTTTTCCTAGTTGAACTCTACAGTTCCCTACAAAACGGTGTCTACTGGACTGCAATCAGTTTCTCTCAACATTTAAACAGAGTAGGTTACACACAAAACGCATTTGTTAAGCTTTCACTTACAGTGCTTTGTAATTAAGCAGGTCACCATATTGGTCAGCCATAGTGCTCTTTGTTTCTACTTGAGTGGTTGCCTCCTTCCCCTGTAACTGCAGTAAATTGACTCTTACATTAGAGCTGTAATACTTCCCTTATAGCTTTAGGACACCTTGAGAAACCTGGTAAACTGCAATAGCCCCTCGTTAGGCCTCACGCTCGGGCTCTCGCTCCCCTCCTGCCCCCAATTCCCTCCCGCTCCCAGTACCTCTAAATTTATAGTACTATAGCCACTCCCCCACTTTCTAGATCCTATCTGCTGTCATCTGGGATAATTCCACCCACCCCTATTCTACTACCTACATTTAATAGCACCTATTAGCTTTCATCTGGCATTCTCCCATCCCCCCTTCCAGTACCTTTACCTCACCACTCTATCTTCTGGTGTTGCATCACAGGTGAAACAGTTCCTTCACTCACTAGCTGAATCACATATAATGATATACTCCTCTTTACTACCCCTCTTGTTCACACCATACCTCCTTACCTTGTATGAAAACCAGTTTCTTACGGAATTTCAGGTCCCAAAAGGCCATACTATCACCCCAGTTGTAAATCCTTCCACCTTCAACCATACTTACAGTACCAGATCCTATCCAACATCTTGTTCAGTCTATCAACATCTCAACCCCAGGCACATTAGCTCTAGATCCAAACACTACCACAAACTAATAAACAAATTCCTGAAGTTCATCACCAAGTATAGACTCAACCTAATACTTAGTGGTGATATTCACCCCAACCCTGGCCCACTCACTTCAGATATACATACCCCCTCTACTTGTAATCTAAGGTACAAACCTACAATTAATAGGCCAACTAACTCTCTCCTAGTCTGTCATCTCAATATTAGAAGCATTAATAACAAGGTACATGAATTGCATGCACTTCTGGATATCCACTCCCCTGAGATTCTCTGTTTATCTGAAACCTCGTTAAAACCTAACACTAAAGACAATGAAGTGTTACCACCTGGGTACAACATACACAGGCTGGATCATGCTTCGAGGAAGGGGGGGTGGGGTAGCTGTACTCTATAAATCTGAGTTGAATATCACCATAGATGTAATACAACCTCCTCAGATTAATAACTCTGAGATTCTTGCCACCAAATTGCAACTTAATAAAAATAAATGCATTAATATCATCTGTATGTACATTCCCCTAGGTAACAATATATCTACATTTGAAGATATCCTGCACTGGTTATCATGTCACTACCCCCAAGAAACCCTACTACTTGGAGACTTTAACATAGACTGGGGCACCTGTTCCTTAGAATCCCCAACCACCCATATTAACCTGCATGCATTTACACAAATCATATCCACCCCTACCAGGATAGGTAAACCCAACCAAAAAGAAAGTATACTTGACTGGGTACTCATAAACAGTCACCCCCAACTGTACACCTCTGGTACCCTCCTTAATGGCCTAAGCGATCACCTTCTCACATATGTAATTAAGCATAAAACCATTAATTCCCAACAACCCTTACTCAGAAAGGTTAGAAACAATAAAAACTTTGACCCTGCCAAATTACAACAAGAACTAAACTCATGTAATTGGTCTATTCTAAAACACCTCCCCTTAGAGGAAGCAGTAGCATACTTTAACAACAAATTTCTTGAGATCCTTGATTTGCATGCACCTGTTCGTTCAAAGAGAACCAAGGCAAAAACTGCACCATGGCTTTCTATAGAGTCTAAACTCAAAATTACCCTGAGAAACAAAGCATGGGCTTTATGGCGTTCTTCTAAAAAACCTCAAGATCACATTAAATACAGGCAATCCAGGAACGAAACCAAAAAATCAGTTTTACAAGACAAAAAACAATACTACTGTAATTTACAGACAGTAAATCAAAATAATCCTCAGAAGTTTTGGGCAGGTTTAAATAATCTACTACATCCTGGACAAACGTCAACCCCAATCCCTGCTGCTACTATTGATAAAACCCCTGAAGATGTTTCTGATAGTTTTAACCAATTCTTTACTGAGACAATTCAAGCCCTAGCTAGCCAACTACCTCCTAGCTCCCCTGGTCCTGAAAGTAGCACCCCTAGAAACCTACAGCTTCCAACCAGTCGCCACTTCACTTATCCGTACCTTGATCATAAAATTAAAACCCACTACACCTTCTGCTGATCAACTCCCTGCTGAGTACCTACAAAAATCAGCTGATGCTATTGCTTACCCCGTCTCAATACTAATCAATCGAACCATAGTAGAAGCTAAAATTCCCACCATCTGGAAAATATCCTATGTAATCCCACTTCACAAA
The DNA here is from genome assembly GCF_019279795.1 of Protopterus annectens. Classification (NCBI taxonomy): domain Eukaryota; kingdom Metazoa; phylum Chordata; order Ceratodontiformes; family Protopteridae; genus Protopterus; species Protopterus annectens. The sequence goes on along the minus strand of NC_056748.1, from coordinate 129,687,138 downwards.
GGAGGCAGCTTTACTGAATTCTCCAATTATAGGCCAATAGCTATACTCTCTCCACTTGCAAAGATTATGGAAAAATGTATTCATAGACAACTCATACACCACCTAATCCAAAATCTCCTTATGGCAGACACTCAGCATGGCTTCCATCCTCATCACAGCACTACTTCAGCCCTCCTAGCCTTTACTAACACCATAAACCATAATCGCAACAATAATTATATATCCTCAGCCCTCTTTTTGGATCTCTCCAAGGCATTCAATATGGTTGATCACCTACTTTTAATCCACACCCTGCAAACATTCTGTCTAGATACTGGAGCCCTCCAATGGTTTCAATCCTACCTGAATGGTCGACAGCAGGCTGTCCTCTGGCAGAACAAACTCTCTAACCTTCTACCTAACACCCTCGGAGTACCACAAGGCTCTATACTAGGGCCCTTGCTGTTCTCCATCTTCATTAATGACCTTTATACTGTCATCTCAAAAGTCAGCTGTATCCAATATGCTGATGACTCTACTCTGATTTGCTCAGCCACATCTTCAGTAGAGTTATGGTCAGCTACCCAGACCACCTTTAATACAATAGAAAACTGGCTTTCTGAACATCATCTGATCCTAAATCCCCAAAAACTAAAATGCTATTATTTTCACCAACACGTAGGTCTACCGCTTTCACCTTTACCATAAAATCAAATGATGGCACAATAATCTCCCCTGACCCATCTACAAAACTATTAGGTGTCATCATAGACAATAATCTCAAATTTGACCTACATGTTAACCAAACTATCAAAACCATCAATAAAGAAACTAGGGTCACTTTACAGAATAAAAGCCTTCCTAACCCCTCCAGCTAAAATTGCCATAGCTCGCTCTCACCTTCTTTCAACCCTTCTGTATGCATCCCCTCTACTCTTGAATTTGAACAAGACTGTCCTTAACAAACTCTCAATTTGCTACAACCACATTGCCAGGTTTGCCACTGGGCTGCCTTTTAAGACACATCATTGCATCAATCTAAATCAGCTTGGTTGGCTTGAACTACCTAGCCTAATCCAGTATAACCAACTGATTATGGCCTATAAAATCCTCTATAATCCGGACAATACTCCTGCACTTAAAAATATTATCACCCCCTATAACAATCCTAGACCGCTTCGATCCTCTAACAAACTACTAATTCAGACTAGCAAAATTAATAACACAGCTGATGATTCTCTCTTTGCAAACTCTGTACATAGATCCTGGAAATCTCTTCCAGCTGATATTACCTTACTTTCCACCTTAGGTCAATTTAAAACTAGACTCAAACAACATTTGTCACTTAACTGGCTATGTCAATGTATCAAGCCAGGCTAACTCGAATGTGTAAAAATCTGTTAACCAGTTTACTGTGTAATTTAATTTAATCCTGACTTGTGCTCAGGACTAACTGTAACCTGTGGAACTTGTTTAACTTGCTTATTTATGTAATCTCTGTAAATAGCCTGTTTGTAATATGTAATGCTGGTATTATGTAATGCTGTATCTGCTTACCCTTGGAGCTTTTCTCCCCGGGCCTCCGCTGAAAACGGACATGCATCCAGTTGGACTATCCTGGTCAACAAATGTAAAATAAAATAAATAAAATGATAGAAAGTGTAATTGAACAGACTGACTGAAGTGTGCCAACAGTCCTGTTCATGAAAAGGAACGCCAGTGTTCAAATATGTGTTGACTTAAAGAATCTCAGTGATGCAGTCACTAGAAGTACACCATAAGATATGCCACCTAAAATGTCCAATGCCAAAGCAGTTTCCACATTTGCATGTTTTGGCAAAGAACTGTCTACCATGATACGTCCACTGACAGACTTAGAGAAAAGCATACTCTGGCCATTGAGAGATGTTCAAGACCAAACCTTCAGCAGAATAAAATAAACACTAACAACATCTCCACTGCTAGCATATTATGACATTACCAAGCCAACAACAGTAAGTGCTGATGTTAGTAGCTGTGGGCTGGTATTACTCCAAACAGATGAACAAGTGTTACTTCCTGTTGCTCATTCCTCCCTAGTGGTAACTTTTGCTGAACAGTTCTACTCATAGATCTAGAATTAGTGCCTTTTGAGTGCATGTAACAGCTTTGGTAGATACTTATTAGGACTAGAGAGTTTCTAGCTCCAGACTGATCAAAACTATTGCTTCCACTGATAAAGTCATAATCTAGAAAAAATACCACCAAGATGTTAAAGACAACTCAAGAAACTGAGATGGTATAATGCCAAAATAATGCATGTGCCTAGGAAACAGTCAGTTGTGACTGTTATATTATCCATAAATGCTACACATGACCAAATGTAGTCAGAAAGGGAAGATGTTGTTGCAGCCTATGCACAGAGCATAATCACAGAGAGTAAAAAAGGTTGAAACAAGAATAAAAGTGACTGTGAGTTATAAACTGTTATCAGATAATGTTCAAGATAGATGGTCCAACTGCTGGTTGCAGATGAATCATCCTGTCTATTACATCATCACAGGTCAGTTATCCAGATGTGATGGCTTACTACCAAGACAGAATAGTGGTGTCCACATTACATGCCAATGTGGTAAAGCAAATATATGAACATCAAGGCTTAACAAATTACCATGAAAGAGCCAAACCATTAGTGTGGTGGCTTAACATTAATATGGTATTACAAAGCCTGTGTCAAAGTATCAAGTCTGTATTACTCAAAACCCATCCCAGGGGAGAAAGCTGTTGATGATGACACCCTTACCAAAAGGTCCTCAGTAGAAGATGACGTGTAAGTTTGAGAAGAAAGCTACTTAATAATAACAGATTACTGCTCTGGATACATACATATTACAAGCACTGACTGTGATGAGCCAAAAATAATAGCAAGATTCAAGACCATGGTTAGAAGCCATAGGATGTCCAATGAAACAGACCATGGTCACAAGTTATAGAATGCCCAATGAAACAGACCATGGTCACAAGTTATAGAATGCCCAATGAAACAGACCATGGTCAGAAGCCATAGGATGCCCAATGAAACAGACCATGGTCAGAAGTCATAGGATGCCCAATGAAACAGACCATGGTCAGAAGCCATAGGATGCCCAATGAAACAGACCATGGTCAGAAGCCATAGGATGCCCAATGAAACAGACCATAGTCACAAGTTATAGAATGTCCAATGAAACAGACCATGGTCAGAAGCCATAGAATGCCCAATGAAACAGACCATGGTCAGAAGCCATAGGATGCCCAATGAAACAGACCATGGTCAGAAGCCATAGGATGCCCAATGAAACAGACCATAGTCACAAGTTATATAATGCCCAATGAAACAGACCATGGTCAGAAGCCATAGGATGCCCAATGAAACAGACCTTGGTCAGAAGCCATAGGATGCCCAATGAAACAGACCATAGTCACAAGTTATAGAATGCCCAATGAAACAGACCATGGTCAGAAGCCATAGGATGCCCAATGAAACAGACCATGGTCAGAAGCCATAGAATGCCCAATGAAACAGACCATGGTCACAAGTTATAGAATGCCCAATGAAACAGACCATGGTCAGAAGCCATAGGATGCCCAATGAAACAGACCATGGTCACAAGTTATAGAATGCCCAATGAAACAGACCATGGTCACAAGTTATAGAATGCCCAATGAAACAGACCATGGTCACAAGTTATAGAATGCCCAATGAAACAGACCATGGTCACAAGTTATAGAATGCCCAATGAAACAGACCATGGTCACAAGTTACAGAATGCCCAATGAAACAGACCATGGTCAGAAGCCATAGAATGCCCAATGAAACAGACCATGGTCACAAGTTATAGAATGCCCAATGAAACAGACCATGGTCAGAAGCCATAGGATGCCCAATGAAACAGACCATGGTTACAAGTTATAAAATGCCCTATGAAACAGACCATGGTCACAAGTTATAGAATGCCCAATGAAACAGACCATGGTCACAAGTTATAGAATGCCCAATGAAACAGACCATGGTCACAAGTTATAGAATGCCCAATGAAACAGACCATGGTCAGAAGCCATAGGATGCCCAATGAAACAGACCATGGTCACAAGTTATAGAATGCCCAATGAAACAGACCATGGTCACAAGTTATAGAATGCCCAATGAAACAGACCATGGTTACAAGTTATAGAATGCCCAATAACACAGACCATGGTCACAAGTTATAGAATGCCCAATGAAGCAGACCATGGTCAGAAGCCATAGGATGCCCAATGAAACAGACCATGATCACAAGTTATAGAATGCCCAATGAAACAGACCATGGTCAGAAGCCATAGAATGCCCAATGAAACAGACCATGGTCAGAAGACATAGGATGCCCAATGAAACAGACCATGGCCACAAGTTATAGAATGCCCAATGAAACAGACCATGGTCAGAAGCCATAGAATGCCCAATGAAACAGACCATGGTCAGAAGCCATAGGATTTCCAATGAAACAGACCATGGTCAGAAGCCATAGAATGCCCAATGAAACAGACCATGGTCAGAAGCCATAGGATGCCCAATGAAACAGACCATGGTCACAAGTTATAGAATGCCAATTGAAATAGACCATGGTCAGAAGCCATAGGATGCCCAATGAAACAGACCATGGTCAGAAGCTATAGGATGCCCAATGAAACAGACCATGGTCACAAGTTATAGAATGCCCATTGAAACAGACCATGGTCACAAGTTATAGAATGCCCAATAAAACAGACCATGGTCACAAGTTATAGAATGCCCAATGAAACAGACCATGGTCACAAGTTATAGAATGCCCAATGAAGCAGACCATGGTCACAAGTTATAGAATGCCCATTGAAATGCTTACAGACAATGGTACATAGTTTGTGTTCAGTGTATTGTAGCAATTTGATGATGACTATTGTTTCAGTCATACTACAAAGTCCTCATGACTTTTAGTGAAAAGTTGCCACTAAAAAGGTGTAAGAATATCTTGAGACAAACTGATCCTCAGAGAGCTCTCCTGTTGTATTCAGCTACTCCATAAGTACCACAGAAGTAAACCAATCACAGCTAATGTTACTCCACACAGTGCCACAGGATAAACCCATCACAGCTAATGCTACTACACACAGTGCCACAGGAGTAAACACATCACAGCTAATGCTATTACACATAGTACCACAGGAGTAAACTCATCACGGCTAATACTACTACACACAGTGCCACAGGAGTAAACCTATCATAGCTGACGTTACTCCACACAGTGCTACAGGAGTAAACCCATCACAGCTAATGCTACTCCTTACAGTGCTACAGGAGTAAATCCATCAAAGCTAATGTTACTCCGCACAGTGCCTCAGGAGTAAACCAATCACAGTTAATGCTACTCCACACAGTGCCACAGGAATAAACCCATCACAGCTAATGCTACTCTACACAGTGCCACAGGAGTAAACTCATCATAGCTAATGTTACTCCACACAGTGCTACAGGAGTAAACCCATCACAGCTAATGCTACTCCTTACAGTGCTACAGGAGTAAATCCATCAAAGCTAATGTTGCTCCCCACAGTGCCTCAGGAGTAAACCAATCACAGTTAATGCTACTCCACACAGTGTCACAAGAGTAAGCCCATCACAGCTAATGCTACTGCACACAATGCCACAGGAGTAAACTCATCACAGCTAACGTTATTCCACACAGTGCTACAGGAGTAAACCCATCACAGCTAGTGCTACTCCTTACAGTGCTACAGGAGTAAATCCATCAAAGCTAATGCTACTTGCACACAGTGCCACAGGAGTAAACTCATCACAGCTAACATTACTCCACACAGTGCTACAGGAATAAACCCATCACAGCTAATTCTACTCCTTAAAGTGTTACAGGAGTAAATCCATCAAAGCTAATGCTGCCACACACAGTGTCACAGGAGTAAATCAATCACAGCTAAAGTTACTCCACACATTCCCACAAGAGTAAACCTGTCCTCCTTTGACCAGGCCAACCACAGCACCTAAAGTTGGAGGAAGAGAGAAAGTGGTATACAGTTGGAGTTGCACTGCAGAAAACTGATGAAGAGATATCATACCCAATGCAAATAGAGCATGGTGTCCTTGTTAGATGCAGGATCAAGCCTATTCAAACAGCTCCAGACAAGCCTCAAGCGGAAAGCTGAATTCTGGAGTCAGTTGCAGCTCTCTGTGCCAAGGACAGCCATGTCCTGAGTCCAGAAGAGTATTCCTGTTGACTTGAATGCATTATTACAAGCCAGCATTTGAGACAAGGATGGAATTTCCAAATCAACACGTGATAACAGTCTGTGTAACATCAGCGCTAGTGTGACTGTGGCTGATTGTGTCAAGATTGTTCTGCAAAGTCACGTTAGCCTCTCATTGTTTTCCTTCTGCTTGTTCCAGTTTCATCTGTACGACCCCCAGCGGAAGTGAAGTCAAAATTCCAACCAAATATCGAGAGTGTAATCAAGTAGTAAGGCAGGTAAGGGACTGATTCAGTTTTTCCTTACATTGAGAATATTTCTTTTAAAAGTAATGACTACTTCAGTTGTTGCTATAAACAGTCAATATTGCCTTGCAAAAGATTCATTGACTTGAACAGTCAGCAGCAGCAAAAAACAATAATATATGCATTAATCATACACATATCTGTACTTCATAATTCTAAATAAAGTTCTCTATATCTTTCCTTAGAGGGAAGATGTGATAATAAGTAATGTATAACTGGCTTGTGCCTATATATACTGTGGCTATGTGTGACAGCAGTGACACTTTAAGAAGAACGTATAGTACAGCCACTTTAAGAAGCACTGAGAATAAAGCACTGACTTTTGTGACAGTTGGTGTACATATGTATGATAGTATTACCATTTTAAACGTTTGTATTATTTTACTATATTCCATACAGCAAGGACCTCTGAAGCTAAAACACAAACAAACACCAATTACAACCAAAGTGTCACATAGCTCACAACACCAGTGTGCCACTCAACAACAGCCCCTAAACCAAGACAACGTACCCAACACTTTAGTGATTGGTGTCTCTATAGTCAGGCACACTGATGTCCCACTCACCAGGCTGAGCAAGGAAAAAATTACAGTCAACTTCCTGTCAGGTGCTAGGATCCACCTCATAACGCATGCACTCAAGTCACTCCATAACAAGTACAAATATGACTCTGTCATTGTCCATGTTGTAGTGAATGACTTGAGACATACCTCCCTGGACTATATGAAAAGAGACATGGAAGAGCTCTTGGATCATGTGGCCCAGGTGGGTATGACCCTAGCCCTGAGTAGCATCCTGCCTTCACCCAGAATGATACCACAGTATAAGGACAACAATTGACTAAGCTTCTGGTGTCATTCAAAGAAGATTCAGTATCTGTCTGCCTGGGAAGACATGATCGACAGACCACGATGCTTTTCCAGAGATGGTCTGCACCTGTTGCCCCTGGGATTCAGGTTACTGGCTAAGGCTCTTGCCACCACTATAGTGCCTTTTTTAGGTAAAGTTCAAAGGACAAAACCACCACCATAACAGGTACAAGCATGCAAAATTTGAAGATAATGCCACTCAATGCTAGAAGTCTAAACCTCAAAATGCACTCTCTCGAGGCACTCCTAAAAATGGAGAACATTGATGTCTGTGCAGTAACTGAGACCTGGTTCAAGGCACCAGAGAGCATCCCTGCAATACCAGGCTACAACTCTTACCACACTTTTTGGCCACCAAACCAGGACCTAAACACTAAAGGTGGAGGAGTGTCCGTATTCACCAAGGATATTCACACCACCAGGCTAGTTGCCTAACACAATGCATCTGAAATTCTCCAGGTGCAACTAACACTAGGTAACACTGCAATCCAAATTGTAGCTTGCTACAGATCCCCCACCATGCCCCAAGAGTCTTACTACACCTTTCTAAACATACTGGAAAATATTAAGATACAACCAAACACCCTAATACTGGGTGATTTCAACTACCCTAACATTAACTGGGAAAACTACTCGTGTACCAACACCTTTGCCCAACGGTTCTTGGAATTCATAAATTCCAATGCCCTGGATCAACTAATCCATAGTCCCACCATCCTAGACCTGGTCATTACCAACATGGGAAATCGATGCTCCACACCTGTGGTCACCCCCCCCCCTCTTTGGTCAGGTCTGACCATAAGCTAATCACCCTTGACATCCACATCCCTCCCACACCCCTCAGTAAGGAAACCTACATAAAAAACTTCTCCAAAGCCAATGTCATGCTACTGAAGTCAGACGTGACAAACTTCATGACACCCATGCAAACAGGAAATGAAAGATCAACTGCTGAATCCTACACTAAGGCACTGTACGAGCACATCCACTCGTGCATGAATAGTGCCATCCCAAATAGAACCAAGATGCTCTCCTCCAAAAAAAGGAAGCCAATCTGGTGGTCCCCTGCCATAAACAAACTTTACAACAAAAGGAAGAAACTGTTGCAGAAAAGAGGAAAATCCCAGGATGCAAAAAACTTCCTTACCAGCCTCAGTAAGAAGCTAAGATCCCTCATAAAATCCTCCAAAGCAAGTTATGAAAATAAAATTGCCAAAGATTCCAAAGACAACCACAAGGCATTCTATAGTTATGTCAAGAATCTAAATGGCAATGCTCAGATCTGCTCTGAGCTAAAACAGAATGGCATTAAATATACTGATCCCAAGGATATTACCAATATCCTGGCAGATGGATTCCGTGCCAACTTCTCCCCCCTCTCACCCCCTAAAGGGCCCATCTCAATACCGAAAAATTGCCACATTCCGGTAATAATGGCCACACAGGTAAAAACCACACTCTCCAAAGCTAAGAATACAGCATCTATGGGACCAGATGACATCCCAGGCTGTATACTATATGAGCTACAAAATGAACTGGCATGTCACCTAAGTGCCATGTTTAATCATAGCCTTACCTCAGGCTTCGTGTCCACGGAGTGGCACACAGCTACAGTTATCCCACTACACGAGGGGGGATCCACCTTGGATCCTGGGAACTACCGCCCCATCAGTCTGATGAGCCTGATCTGCAAGGCAGCAAGAGAATGTAAGTGGAATCTGGGATATCCAAAAACAAAGTTCAGCAAATGAAAAGATGCCCAATGCTGAGAGTAAGAACACTTTAATTCCAAAAAGCAGATAAAAACAAATAAAAAAAGGGAAGCGCTTTCACGATTGCTCGCTTCTTCAGACCTTAAGGTTAAATCATGAAAGCGCTTACCTGTTTTTATTTGCTTTTATCTATTTTTTGGAATTAAAGTGTTCTTACTCTCAGCATTGGGCATCTTTTTGTTTGCTGATCTGCAAGGCCATGGAACGTATTATCATGGAACTTATAAACAAAGACATTGGGAACCTGCAAACACTGTATCCCACTCAGTTTGGGTTCATGAAGGGCCGATCTTGTCTTCTGAACCTGACTGACCTCTTTGAATCAGTCTCCAGAGCTGTGGACAAGGGTAAGGCTGTCCAGAGAGCCTATCTGGACTTTGCCAAGGCCTTCAACACCATCCCCCACTCTGGAGTCATAGATAAACTTACTAAACTGGGCATTAATAACTACGTCACTTGATGGGTTGCCAACTGGTTTACTGATAGAACCCGCACTGTAAAAGTAGCCGACTCCAAATACAGCTCCAGAAAAGTGACAAGTGGAGTAACTCAGGGTTCAGTCCTTGGACCTCTCTTGTTTGGCATCTACTTTTGTGAAGTGCAGGCCAACACTAAGGGACTCTGGCTAACAAAGTTCGCAGATGACTGCAAACTGGGAGCCATTGTTGAAGTCCCAAATGATGTGGATATTCTACAAAAGGGCCTTACAGAAACAGATGCTTGGTGCCAGAGTCATGGGCTCAAGCTCAATGCCAAGAAATGTATAGTTATCCCCTTTGGGAAAAAAACATGTACCCGTGAATTACCACATAGCTGGCAGTACACTAAATACCGAAAGTGTGATAAGAGACTTAGGGATACAGTTGGACAGTGGTCTCACCTTCGATAACCACATTGCCACAACAGTCAGGAAATCCTTCTATGTGGCACACCTCATCACTAAGGGCTTTTCATCCAGAAAAAAGGAGGTGATTGACTCACTGTACTCATCCCTCATTAGACCCATTATAGAATACATTGCCCTGTTTGGTATGTACCTCTCAAAACATCTGCAACAACTGGAAAGGCCTAAGAAATACCTCACTAAAAGAATCACAGGCCTAAAGCAGATGCCCTATGCTGACTGTCTAAAAAAACTCCAGCTATACTCTGTTGCATATCGTCTACTCAGAGGCGATCTCTGCTTAACATACAAGGCCATGTTAAACCCAGAGGTGTTGGACATGCTACACTTAAAGAAATCCCAATCCCTCAGAGCCACACGCTCCAGGGATCTAAACCTTCTCATCACAATGAACAAAACATACTGGAGGGATAGGTTCCTGACCCAGAGACTCCCCACACTCTGAAATAGACTACCCATACATGTCAAGCAGAGCACCTCTTTGGCGCTCTTCAAAAATAATCTTAACAATTTCCAGGGAAGTAAATATTGTGGAAGAAATAGCCAGGGAATTGTTATGTCTAGGCTTGTATAGGTCCTAGAGCCGATAGCCTAGTACCAACCTATGAACCTATAATACATTGAGTGACTTTACCAGTTGGTGTGCTATTTAGGATAAGTGAGGCTGTTACTGTCTTTCTTGCTGTACGGTCATTTTGTTCTATATTAAAACTGTTGTTTTACTTCAAATACTGGTATATCCAGATGTTATTAACACTTCTTGCCAGCATAACTGTGTAGCCAGAGGTCCACTTTGTGACATGTGTGTTACAATGACCCTTTTTTAGCACAAAAGCATAATTTTATTACTGACAATGATGGGTTGTAGGACCTCAATAACCCATAAGCATTTCTGTTGACTAGTCCTGCCCATGAGTCACTATGTATTGTGATGTTTGGACTGGTATTGTTCATCGGCACAACTTTATTTCGGTTGTTTACTATTTGGACAGCCTTTATAGTATGGCATAATCCGGTAAAAGGTATGCCTAATAAATAGTAAGTAAGGAAAAATAAGGCCTCTACCAAACAGTACTTGTCCATGGCTGAATTTCTTTTTACAGTATTCCCTAGTTTTCTGCTGATGTGTCATACAAGGGGCTCTTCATCTTGAATATTTTGGGACAATACTTCTCTCAGACATACCTCTGATACAACTCTATACAGGGTATATCCCTTAGTAAAACTAGCAGTTAATAACACTGCCTTAGAACACAAAATACTTTTTAGTGCATTAAATGCTGTTTGCTTCAGGGAACAATTATATCTTAACAGTAGCTTTTTTTGTGAAATCTGTCAAAAGACATGTAATAGTAGAAAAATTAGATATCAATTTTTTAGAGTATCCAGCTATTCCAAGAACATTAAATTAGGGAAAACAGCAGGTTCAGATGAGGTCATAGCAGATATGAAAGATTAGGTGGTATAGGGGAAAAAAATGGCTTCAGAGAATATTCATAGCAGTATTGAGACAGACAGAGACAGTCATAACCTAAACGAAAAGTGAATAAGCATGCTAGTGCCAATGTGCAAGAACAAAAGGGACAGTCACAAGTGTGGGTAGTATAGAGGTATCAAACTCCTGTTACACTGCATGAAAGTTCTGGAGGGGGTGACTGATAAAATATAGTGTAGTAGAAAGTGAGATGGGAAATATGCAGTTTGGATTACGATCGTGATGCAGCACAACTGACTCAATGTTTGCAGATTGACAGATAACTGAGACAAAAACTAGAGATGAGGAAATAGTTCAGCTGAGCATTTCTAGACTTGGAGAAAGCACATGACAGGGTTTCAAAAAAGCCAATTTGGGAAGGTCTGCAAAGGTTCAAAGTCTCAGAAACATTGGTAGAATTAGTGCAGGCTGTATACCAGGACCCAATGACACAAGTACAGTGTTCAGATTCACAGAGGGTTTGCCAGTGGGAGTGGGTGTGGGTATGCACCAGGGCTCATCTCTTAGCCCAGTGCTGTTCATACTGATGATGGACTACATTAGTAAACCGGTCAGCAGGACAGATCAACAAAGTTGCTGTGTGCAGACGATGTGGCATTACATGCAGACTTTGAACAATAATGTCACCAGACTTGGGGGAATGGAGTGCAAAAACTGAAGGCATGCAGGATGAAACTGACTACAGATAAGACAGTGGCAATGGCAGCAAATAGGAGACATTAGAAGAAGCTGAGAATTAAGATAGAAGGGAAGATAGAGGAACAGGTTAGCAGGTTCAAGTATCTGTGAGGGGTGGTTGAGGAGAAGGGAAGTCTGAATGAGGAGGTCTAAGATGGAATTAGAGGGGCTGCAGCTAACTGGCAGAGTGTCAGGAGTAGTGCGTGACAGAAGAATTTCAAAGAAGCTGAAAAGTAAGGTGTACAAAATAGTGGTGTGGCTAGTTCTACTGTATGGTACAGAAACCTGGGCAGTAAAGGCAGAGCGGAGGAAGCTAGAGGTGAGGGGGTGAAATTCCTGAGATGGTTGGTAAGCTGCACATTGTGGGACTAACAAAGACATGAGGACAGCAGACCAGAAGCTCAAGTAACTGCAATTTGCAGAGAATGTCATATAGAACATATTATGGTGTTTTGGGCACATGCGCAGGAAAGCAGAAGACAATCTGGTGAAGGAGATTTGGGATAAGCAGGAAGAAACCAAGAGGAAATGAGGACATCCAGAGAGGTGGATGGACTGTGTCAGAGAAGATCTGCAACAGTCAGGCATGAGTGTCAAAGAAGGTATGAGAGAGTCATTGGATCAAGAGAGAGATGACAACAGTTGGAATGACACCCTAATATCATGTAGAGAAATGGGAAAAAGGGGGTGATAATGATGAGGGTATTTGCAGTGGGATTTCTAAAGAAATCAGGCACACACACACATACACACACACACACACACACACACACACACACACACACACACACACACACACACACACACACATACATACACATACACACACACACACACACACACACACACACACACACACACACACACACACACACACACACACACACATATGCACACACCCACACACACACAAACACACACACACACACATATAGATATACAAAATATATGAAGGTTCTTTAAGCACATGTATAGTAATACTTCAACTATGAGTGCTTGAGTTAACTCTACTGTGGAACCAACTTGCTGAACATAAATGCTTCAAAATCAGCCCCACAAAAAAATAAAACATTTTTTTTTGTTTTGCTTTTTTTTTTTCAGTTAGGCAAGCCCTGATGAATCTTCCTCCATATGGAGAACTTGCCTAAATTTATATGTACGAACTTTATGCTCACACAAACATGCGGAAGGGAGAAATCAACCAAAAGAAATTAACTATGTCTGATGCAGTTTTTAATGTGCATCAACAGAGCTCTCCTATGAACACAGAGATTGGGGGGAGGTAACTTTACCAAACTATGCTTCATGAGATGGACCCATGGATCCTTAGTCATTTGTTATTCAGGGAGCAGTACAGGACCGGCACATTCAAAGTCTGGTTTATGAAGCAACAGTACAAGCCGACTGAATAATTTCACTAATTTCACATACACGTATGTCCTGAGTAATGCATGCAGACTTACAGTTGAGCTGCCGGCTGTTGGCAAACATACAATTAAACCACCTAAATAATATTTACATATTTACATCCAGGCAACGAGCACTAATATACTTTCCATGTGAACTGTTATTGAAGCTTGCTACTTGACTATATATTTTTTTCCATTTCTGTATGCAGAGGAGAAAGAGTATTAGCCTGCATCTCTCACACATGTACATGAGTGATTTATTTGTAGGTGCTGTTTTAGATTTGCTTTAAAGTCCTTCAGAGGTTTTTGAGTTCTTACATCATTGAGATGATAGTTCCATGTGCCATTTTTAAGTATCGAGGATACTTTATTTCCTACAGCTTGTCCAAAGTGATATCCCACCAGTATGATTGTTTTATTTTCATTGACCATAACAGAATTGGCTTGATCCTCGATGGTCACAGTTTCCACTGGAGGAGACATTGACCTACTTTAGTAAGTTTAAATAACAGGGTCTTAAGTAGAACAGTAACCGTGATTTAAACAGAAAATTAGTGAAACATATTTTAAAACATAACAATGTGTGTGTGTGTGTGTGTGTGTGTGTGTGTGTGTGTGTGTGTGTGTGTGTGTGTGTCCACAACCCCTTTTTCCAGTTTTTGCACATGGGGTCAGGATGTCACTTCACTAGTGACAATCACCCATATCCAAGGTACTGGAATTATATTATTTTGTGGTTCTTTTGTCTGTATTGAGGATAGATACGATCATTTTTGTGGGGTGGCAAAGATCATCATCCTTTGTTTTGGGGGGGTTAGTTTTTGGTGGTTGTAAAGTAGGAAGTTTTAATAAAACTCTATTGCAATTGTAGTTTCTATTATAGTGCATTTCATCTGCATATACTTCTATATCTTGTGTAGAAAGTTCATGAGGTAATACATAAGCACATAGTAAAAAGGGAACTGGTCCCAGTACAGTCCCCCCTGTGGTACACCACTTTTAAATGTACTTACTTCTGACTTTCTAGTGTTGAATATAATTGAAATATTCTATTGTTCAGGCAGTGTTAGAATATACTTGAAATATGGGTAATTTTTAAGCCAGGTTAATTTTAGAGATAGGTTCATCAGTCAATGATCATTGTCTGTTGATAATCATAGATTCATTAGTCAATAATTACTGACCATTTAAAACTATAGATTCATCAGTCAGTAATCACTGTCTTTTACTCACAATAGACTCATCAGGAAATAACCACTAGCGGTTGATAACCATAGGTTCATAGGTTCATAGGTTCATACTAGGCTATCTGCCCTGGGGCAATTATAAGCCTAGCCCGATTTTGTTTGGTTTACGCCACCCCTTGATTTGAGTATACTGTGCCCTTTTTATGGTTTAGTTTACTGCGCCTCTGTCTAATAGTGACATGGAAGTAATCCCCGGGACAAACCTACGATCCCCCATCCACTCATCAAGATTCAGTGAGGTGCGCTGCCTAACATGAATTGGAATTCTATTCCAGAGCGAAGGGAGCCTCTGGGTTATGAATCTGTCCCTCCAGCAAGTCTTATTTATTTCTGTGCTGAAGTTCAAGTCCCTCGAGCGTGTGGCTCTAAGGGATTTAGATTTACTGAGGTGGAGCATGTCCATTAATTCTGGATTGGACATAGCTTTATATGTCAGGCATAGATCGCCTCGAAGTAGGCGGTATGCAACTGAGTAGAGCTGGAGATTTTTTAACCGAGCAGCATATGGCATCTGTTTGAGTCCCTTGATCCTCTTGGTGAGGTACTTTTGGGGTCTTTCTAATTGCTGCAGTTGTCGGGTAAGGTACATCCCAAAAGGGGCATTGTATTCTATGATGGGCCTGATGAGGGATGAATAAAGGGGCACGATTACCTCTCTTGATCTAGATGTGAATCCTTTCATGATGAGGTGGGCCATGTAGAAGGTCTTCCTAACCACTTTGGCAATGTGGTTGTCAAAGGAGAGATTGCTATCAACTTGGGTCCCCAGATCCCTAATTACTTTCTCTGTACTTAATGGTTTACCACCTATGTGGTAGTTTGTGGGCACATTCTTTTTGCCAAAGGGTATGACTATACACTTTTTGGCATTTAGCTTTAGACCATGGCTCTGGCACCAGTTATCCATCTCTGTGAGACCTTTTTGAAGGATGTTTGTGTCAGCTGGAGAGTCGATTATGGTGCCTAGATTGCAGTCATCTGCGAACTTGGTGAGCCATAGTCCTCCCACATTGGCCTGTACCTCGGAAAAGTATATACCGAACAAGAGCGGTCCCAGGACAGAACCTTGTGGGACACCACTTGTGACTGGTTTCAAGTCTGACATGGCTCCAGCAACTCTCACTCTGTGGGTTCTGTCTTTGAGCCAGTTTGCGACCCATCTTGTGACATAGGGGTTTATATTTAAGCTGGATAGCTTATCTATGATGCCCTCTTGGGGTATTGTATCAAATGCCTTTGCTAGGTCTAGATAGGCTGTGTGGACTATCTTCCCTTCATCTATGGCTTTGGTGACTGTTTCAAAGAAGTCCATCAGGTTCAAAAGGTAGGATTTGCCCTTGACGAAGCCGAATTGGGTAGGATCTAGTGTCTGTAGGTCCCCGATGTCTTTGTTTATGAGCTCCATGATGATCCTCTCCATAGCCTTGCAGACTAAGCTAGTCAGGCTTATAGTTTCCAGGGTCCGTGGAGGCTCCACCTTTGTGGAGTGGGACCACTGTTGCTGTATGCCATTCTGTGACTAATCAGTAAGTAATTAATGACCACTGATAACCATAGACTCCTCAGTCAGTCATTACTAACCAAGGTGGATTGGATACTCTAAACTGGCCTTAGGCGTGTGTGTGTGTGTGTGTGTGTGTGTGTGTGTGTGTGTGTGTGTTTACTTTCCATGGAAGGTTGGGCGCCGGGCTGGCAACTCGATTCTGTAAAACTCCACTGCCAGTCATGAGCGGACACGTGATCCACTGTGGTGACTCCTAACTGGAAAAAGCCGAAAGAAGAAGAAGATAGTCATAGACACAATAGTCTGACATAATACAGAGTGAATAAAGGTATGCACAAATGCGGTCATTGTAACTACTGCAAGTTTATTAAAACTGGTGCTACCTTTTTAATTAGGGGAGTCAAATATTATGTCAATGATAATTGTGACTGTCAAAGTCAAGGTGTAGTCTATCTCGCAACCTGTAAAATATGTTCTGTATTTTATTTGGGCAAAATGGAACGCCAGCTCAAGCAGCGTATATACGAGCATATATATGCTATTTCTAAAGGCGTGGCGTCGAATGTCCTGGCGAAACATGTCATTGAAAATAAAACACATAGTTTTTTGTTCACCGTAGTTCAGAAAATTAATAAAAATCCTAGAGATGGACCATGGCATCTAAAACTGGAAGAGTACGAGTTGCTGTGGCAACTCAAAACCAATGCCTATGTATATCCGGGAATAAATGAGATGTGTTCTATTAAATGTCTTCTTAAACTAAAAGCCCTTGATAGGTAAATATTCATTTGATGGAAATATAATAGTTTGGATATTTAATAATTACTATTTCATTATTTGGTATTTGATTCGGCATTTTAATGCATTAATTTTCTATATAGTAGTTAGGTAAAGTTCATATTTGACCATTCGCTGGGTTAATATGTTATATTAAGTTACAATAAGTACTATAAATTTTATAGAATTAATTAAAATCTATAAAATTGTTATTAGAACTCTGAGTTTGTTTTTTTTTCTCTATTTAAGATGTATTTGTGGTTGTTTTTAATTAAGTATATTTAATTGACCAATTTGGATTAAGTAATTAATTATGCAGGGCTGTTTGTAATTGGTTATTTATCTGAGTATATGTATATATACGTATGTCTTTGTGACTAATACTTTGTCTGAAGAAGTGCATTTAACGTATTGCATGAAAGCGCTAACAAGTAAAGTATTTGGGATTTTACACAGACTGGCGTTATTTGTTGGAACCACTTTCTTTTGTTGTTTTTTTGGTTTGTTTGAGTTTTTAATTTTTCATTAATGATCAATAACCATAAACTCATCATTCAGTAATCACTGATTATTGATAACCATGGATTCATCAGTCAGTAATTACTGACGACTGATAACCATGCACACATTAGCAAGTAATCACTAACCATTGGTAGCCATAGATGCTACCAGTCAGTGATCACTTATCATATATAGCCATATACTCATTAGCAAGTAATCACTAACCATTGATAGCCATAGATTCATCAGTTACTAATTACTGATGTTCAGTAACCATGCATTCATCAGTAACTAATCACTAACCATTGATAACCATAGACTCATCTCTTAGTAATCACTGATCTTTCATAAGCATATGCTCAGCAGTCAGTAATCACTGACAGTTAATAACCATATATTCAATGGTAAGTAATCAATGACCATTGATAACCATAGACTTATCGGTCAGTAATCACTGACCACTTACAGCCATTAGCTCATCAGTCAGTGATTATTGATCATTGATAGCCATGGTTCTCTGAGCCTAAGGAATTACTGTAGATTTCCACTCCTTCTTCTGAGATCATCCAGGTGAACAGAAAGTTGAACGGATGCAAATCTTAGCAATAATTCAGCTTTATGTGTGTCTGGTGGGCTGATGAATGAACATAAATTATAGAGACCCACTAGGGGATCTCATGCAGGTCCTTGGTATGTAGATGGGAGCCCATGACTGTCTTGGAATAGTGGGTGTACATGGATGGGATTCAGATTATGATTACTAGGTTCAGTGGGAAAGAAATAAGTGAATAATACAAAATGTCATAGCTAGGAAGAACATTCAACATCTACAATGGACTTGATTGCATGGCACAGGGGGTCTAGAAGTATTATTACATAATACTGAGTCCTGGGAAGGGTGGTAGTGCTTCTCCTATGTGGTTCATAAGACAAGACTGTTAGGATAACTGATTTAATTTTCCATGTCACAGTCCCGAAAAATATCTGAAATTATTTGTGCCTAGGTTAGCTGTCCCATATCCTGTCTCTAGTAAATGTTGATGGTTAGGGTTACCTCACTGACTGTCTGGCCCTCATGTCTAAAACATATTAAGGGCTAATATTTATAGATACCCGTGTTCTCACCCTCACACACTAATCTTCCGTATTGGTATATGGGTTTGCCATTTTCAATATCCTAGTCTCTGTGCCTAACACATATGAAATGCTAGTGTCTGTGATTACCCCTTGTCATGTCCTGGTACTCAGTCTAAAACATATAAAGAGCTACTATCTAACTTTACCACTTCCTGTGATCTTGCCTCCCCTCCCCCCATGTATCCCCACTCATATTCTGGTGCTGGGTCCTTATGATTAATGCTCATGCTATATGCATTTCTTTGGGTAGAAAATTAAATACAGGTAATTATTTTTATATAGTGACATTTATGGGCATCCACACTGAAGTAAAACAGTGCAAGATATATCCAAAAATGTACATGGTTCTCCCTAGTTCTGTGATAAACATCTGCATGAGAATCAGAGAATTGTTTAAAAAGGATTTTTAAAATACAGGAGGTTCAAAACCAACTCTAACAACACTGACACATTTTAAAGGAAGCTAAAACAGAAAATACAAAATTAATTCATTTTCTGTGAAAAAAAATAATGCCTTTAACAAATGATGCTCAGCATTTGAATGAAGGGCTCTTTTTTGTAAGTGTGTAGCATGTAATCTGAAGACTATCACTGCAAGATTACTTAATATGTTAGCCATGATCAGATTTTACCACACCATAACAGAGCCCTGACTCATTCCAGTTAGCCCTGTGCATTAAGTTTGTGTCCTACAGCCCTTCCCTCACTTTGAAGTCAACTGTACCTGGATAGAACCTTCTTTTTCTTTCGGCTTTTCCAGGTTAGGGGTCTCCACAGTGGATCACCTGTCTGCTCATGATTGGTAGTGGAATTTTACTGTGTCGAGTTGCCAGCCTGGCGCCCACCCTTCCACGGAACGCACACACACACACACACACACACACACACACACACACACACACACACACACACACACACACACACACACACACACACACACACACACACACACACAACACACTCATGCCTAGGGCCAGTTTAGAGTATCCAATCCACCTACAGCATGTCTTTGGGATGTGGGAGGAAACCGAGCACCAGGAGAAAACCCACGCGACCACAGGGAGGACATGCAGACTCTGCAAAGAAGGCACCCCAGCCAAGGATTGAACCGGAGAACCTCTTAATGTGAGGCTGTCACTGGACAGAACCACGTATGGTAAATAAGGACTGTTCAGCCCATTTACTATCTTAATGTCCCCATTTGTCGCAAAACCCAGAGGTTGTTTTTGATTTTGGACTTCTTTGAGTTTCCACAGTGTATTTCTTGTCTTCTGCAAACAGAAGCAGTGTTCGCCTATCATGGATATGAAGTGTGGGAATAATCCACTTTTTCTGGGGGACAAAGTGTGAAGTGGCCACACTAGTTCAGTAGGCATCAGAGGGTTTTAATGTTGTGAACTCATTTTATGATCACGAGGATCTTTTGGTGGGAGGTGGGTGTAACTTACCAACATGCATATTTTACCTTTATTTATACATGTGTATTCCCTTGTTTCCTGGTACACATAATGCGGACATTACAAAATCATTTTCAAGATAATGCTTGAGCACCTACAGTGTGGATTGGGGATTTTTAATAATGCTAAAACAAAAAAACAATGCAAAGTGAAAAACTGGATATATACAGACCCCACTGTTATTAGTGCTTTCATTTAAACATTGCCAAACTTCTTCAGATCTTCATGGAAGTCCTTATTATGTTTTTTTTTGTCTGCAATGGGGAGATATTGTTAGTATCCTGTCAAATATTATGCAGTTTCACTCCTAAACTTTGTTTATAAAATCTAAGATTGATTTTAGCTTAGTTGAAATAGCCAGTTGTCACTTTTCTGTCCATCTTGACTCAGAAGATTTTGTAATGGATGGACAGATGAGAGAGAGAGGGCTTTTTTGTTAAATAGCCTAACTTTAGTATTAAGATTTCTTTCAGAAAGTCTTTTATTTGCTTATCTGGGGTTATCTATTGCAGTCTTTTTGGATTTTCTCCTCACCTCATATGGTGTATGTCATTGTTTATTTTGGACCTTCCGTTCAATTAGGTGAGGCTGATTGATATCAAGATTTGTTCTGCTTTGCTGTGGAACCAGTCAGGAATGTCCACCCACTCTCCTGCTATAGCCAGTTGTAACGTAGGTTTACCAAACTCTGTGGGCCACTGATGAGAGTGGAAGGGGGAAGCATTTTTTCTGCTGTTAGTTTGTGCACACATATTATGCTGGAGATGTTGTTACAGCCCATGGTTGGGGTAAATTGTCTCATATGGAGGAGGATTTGAATAGACTCATGTGTTTCCATTTCTTAAGTCCCTAAAATTCAGATACTTTGTTCATCTTATGGTAAACTCTAGTGTGGCAAGAGATGCTTTTGGAAAATTAGGCCACCTCTTCTATTATATATTTTGTAGTGTCTATTTTTCCTGTAGCATTGTCAGGTATGACAGACTCTTCAAAACAACACTAAACTACTCATTGAAGACTATTTGGATAATCTGTTAGAAAATATGTTGCCATGAGATCAGAAATGGCCATAGTAACATTGGGTCATGTTCCCAAGGTATTATATGCATTGATGTCTACACTGGTACATCTGCAGCTTTTGACATGGATGTCTGGAGTCAGCAGTCTCTCAGTATCATTGGTCTCCTTCTTGCCTATGTATGAGGGTCAAGAAGATGGTTTAATCTCTGCAGCAAGGAGATTGTAGTTCTAGGAATTTAAACCATGCCCAAAGAGTTAACTCTAATCTCATCCTTATCTCTCTTCAAACTACAAATTAAAATGTACTTCCAAAACCACTGGCTTTGTTCCTGCAGTACACCAGGCTGACTTCTCTCTCCCCACCCTCTCCATACCTTTAACCCTTCTTTACTGCTTAAAACTAGCCTCTACCATGATTTCTTTTCCCTTACTGTCGTTCTATGCTCTGACCTGCATCTACCTCTCTCCCACCTCCTCTTGCCTGTCTTCCTTCCATTCCTCTCTTCTCTTCTTGCCCCCTGCCTCTGCCCCTCTATCTTACTCTTCATATCCCTTCTACTTCACTTCCCTTCTGAGCCTTAACTCTTAGCTATGTGACTAATTCCTTTGCAAAAACTTTATTTTAGGAAGATTGCTTTTAAACCAACTGAATATTGTATTTCAGTTTATACTATTTGAATTCTAAATGTATCTTGATATTATTAACGAGTTGATTTATATTTCTGTTTTACTTTATGTCTTAACAACTTGTGCTGTCTGCCTTATTTTGTTATGTGTGGAGCTTTTCTCCCTGGGCCTCTACTGAAAATGGACATATATCCAGCTAGACTAGCCTGGTAAACAAATGTAAAATAAAAAAATAAAATAAAAAAAAAATTAGTGATAGATTACATATACGTATATGAGCATGGCTCTACCCCTATTATTATTATTGGTCTTGTAAATGCACAGAGTTGGGAATTTTTTTGTTGGGAATAATGGGTGAAGAAGGGCAGACAAAACCTGGAGAGTGGATAATTATTTATATTATTATTCATTATTTATAGCTGCATATTTATTTGCAGTCTGCAGTCACACACTGGTTTTCCTTGATAGGAGTAATGTTAGATTAGGAGGCTGTTTTATTTGCCAGACACCTCTTTCAAAGGCTTAAGATGAAGTTTGAAGTTGTGGATCCCAGTTGCTTCTCTGTTACCTTGTTTTGATATGGATGGCCTGGCTGTGTTGCGATACTGGGTGTACATGGATGCAGTCCCTGACATTGTTGTGATAATGGGTGTTTATAGATGGGAGCCCATGGCTGTCTTGGGAGAGTGGGTGTACATGGATGGGGATTCCCTGACTGTATTGTGATAATGGGTCTAAATGGATGGAAGCCCCTGACTGTGTTGGAGTAATGGGAGTACTTTGATGGCAGTCCCTGAATATGTTATGATAATGGGTGCACATGGATGGGAGTCCATGACTGTGATGTGATAGTGAGTATGTGTGGGTGGGGGTCCTATCCCTTGATGTTGCTATGATCAGCTGACTAGTTAATATTTGGAGCAGTTAGTAAGGTTTTGGGGGTTCATTGAGTGGATTTTTGAATTAGCTGGAGGTTCAGAGAGTGACTTTTTGAATTGGCTCAGAATTTGGGAGTCTAGTACTCCATAGATAAAATTTCAGGTTCAGTGTGATTGGGTGTCCAAATTATGTATGCTTCAGCTTCTCACATTTGTTTGGCTTTCAGGGACTTGGCTTTCCAGATAACTTCTGTGCAAAGATTGACATCTATGATAAATGGCTCTAACCCATATGGATTGGAATGCATTAATACCTGTTCTATGCATTTCTTCAAGTGGCTGTATATTAAAGTATATTGCCATTTGGATACTCCATTTGACCTTGCTGATTCAGAGTTGGATTGCAAAGTGCTGTCATCGGGAAGCCACTTCTGATCAATATTGGAAGCAGCCACTAAGTAGTTAATGGCTGGACTGATATATATTCCACCTAATCCTGGCTCACTTCCTTTTAGACTGTAGTGGACGATACGTGTTGGTCTCTCTGGGATGAGGACATTTCTGTCTTGGTCACCATTAAGTAGTTTGGCACATTGGTTCCATCTTAGGTATTCATGTCTCAGGTACATTTGTTTTGCAATTGTTGACTATTGTAAAAAATGTGTACTAGGATTTGGAAGATGATGGACTTACCAAGGGAGAGGGATTGTCAAGCTTTGTTATACAGATGTACTATGAATACTATAACTTTCTTTGTAAAAGGCAAGTGTCTGTACGGTCTGACTGTGGGGAAGAGTAGATGCATATTTTACAATCCACACAATTATGTGTGATAGAGCCAGTGGATCTAAACCTTGCATTGCTGGTGTGGAAGTTTTCCACTCTGACATCACTCCTCTAATTATTATGCTGTGGTTGCCATGATGTGTCCTGAAGTAACTTAAATGTTATGCTGATTTGTTGTGGATCTTCATCTTCATGTTTGATAGAGGCTCTTATTCCCCTTTTCTCTCATTGTTTGCTTCCTTATCTTCCCCAGTCTTGTTTCTTTTTTGTCTAATAAAACAAATTTTATATAAAGATACTTCCTTGTCCAGTTTGCCTGGGGGAAGAGAAACAAAATGCTGGTCCATTATCTAGAAGTCATTTTTCCTTGTAAACTGGAGCCAAAATGGCCTCCAAGGATCAGGTAATGAAGAAGTTCTCACTATTCATCTGAGTAAATGAAAACAGAAGACAAGTTAATCTGTTCATTAAATCTAATGCTAGATATGATCTTCAGCAGAAAAGTAAGACTAGTACCCAAGCAAACTGTCTCTGAGAAACCAGCAATGGCTTTTTTTTCAAATCACTGATTAGAACTCATTTGTTTTCATATCACTGCTTATAACTCAGAAGCTTTTCACGAAGAAGCAAAATCTATCATAAAAATAATTCCCTGAAAGAAACTTGAAATTAATAGATGAACTGGTGCAAAACAATCCTTGAACAGGCCCATACCTTCCAACCTCTTACCACAAGAAATCTGGACAAAGTCTAAAATAATGGGAGGAGAAAGGCACAAAAATAGGGACAAATTTTAAATACTGCTCTTATAAATGTAGGAAGTTGCTAGAACACCAGGAGTTGTGTTACATGCATTTTCTGAAGGAGATGATGTCTGAAATTCAAATGTATGTCATTATTTAGTAACTTCAGTCCTCACTGATTTGCCAGAAAAACACAACTTCTATGAGAAAAAGACCAAACATATGAAGTGAAAATCTGGACGTTCTTTGAAGATTTGGACAGTTGAGAGTTATGGAGAAGCCTTCTAAAACAGAATGTATTTGAATAAGAATTCAAATTTAACAATGAGAGTAAAAGTTATAACATAATTCTAAAGATAACACATTGATAGAGCAACATACTGTACTCTAATACAAGAAAGATAATTAAAAACAATTAGGTAATATCTTCTGCAGCGGTGAGATATTCTTGGAGTCCAAGCAGAACCTAAGCACTTCATTTAGGTATGTAAGACTTGCTAATGCTAAACTTCCTCACTTGGTTGTGAGACTGAGGACGAATAAGTCCTTTGTCCACACACGTGTATGTGCAATCATCTTCAGTCTTCAATGCCACTATAGAAGGACTCAGAATCAATGACTAGTCCAGAGGTGAGCATAGAAAACTGGAAATATCTGAAACCCACGTGAAACCTGGGAAAGCTTCTGGCACTTCTGCAAGTAATCTAATTGAAATAAGCATCCTCCAGATCTAAGATCACTATCAAATCACTGTAACAAACAAGAAAGTTTAGAGAATGGCCATCTTGAATTTTGGCACTTATAGATGTTTGTTTAATGCATAAACATCTGCCATTAGTCTGATCTGGCCTCTTGTTTCGAGACAGTGAAGAAGCTGAAATAATAAGTATTTATTAGTATGATGGATGGCACCATTTACTGCCCATATGTGAAGGCCATCACTGCCAACCAGTATAACAGTCTACCACTCAAGTAGATGAGGGACAGGGGTTATGGTCCTTGGATCTGGTCCACAGGCTCAAAAAGGTTTGATAGCTACCACACAGGAGTTTTCTTTTAGTCACATCATTTGTAGCCTACAGCTTAAAGTAAAACAATAAAAAAAGAAAGAAAGAAAGAAAACGCAACCTGGACCAACCAACATACAAGGTATATGCACTGCAATACTACTATGGTCTTCCAAAGCCCAGACTCAGACTAGACTACATGATGACCACTTACAAAGCATAATGATTGGCCTAGTAACCCAGGTCTCTTTCTCACTGCTACTTCACTGTCTCTCTCTGTGAACCACAATGTCTTCCAGTGCCCCTTATTCATGGTATCCATGGTAACTGATTTTCAACAAGTTATTTGCGTGCACATACATACACACACACACACACACACACACACACACACACACACACACACACACACACACACACACACAGTCTCAGGGAAGCTGGTATAGTTCTCCAGTTCCCTACAACTTTCTTCATAGCATAAGATATGGCTAGAGACCAAACACATTACTTACTCAGCAACTGTGGATTTAGCCAAACATGTCATATAACAAATAGTATCTCACTGGCTGTATGCTCAAGTGATCTGGCCAATCAGAATGGGTATTACAACTTATCAACCTTGAGTACTAAATAATACCCTCAGATTTATCTTTTCAACTCTTACCAGGTTCTCCATCTAGCTGATCCAAAGGACTTTTTCAATCACTAGTCCTTCTAACCTCACATTTACTGGCATCTTCATCTCTGGAGTTCCCCAAGGTTTGGTGATCCCATTGGTGACCCTACCATATCCTCTTCTCCATTTTCATTAATAATATCACCACTTCACTACACACCTGAACTATCACATTTTACTTATGATATTGTGCTATATAACTCTACTGTAGATATTCCTACACTGTAGAAATACTTGCAGTCTGACTTTGAAGAGCTACACCAATGGGTAACACAAACAAATCTTACCTAGATATCAACAAAACAGCATCCATTTTACTCAGTACAAATTTCAGCCTTCACGGATGCTTTCAGTTAATAATCCATACTATGACAGAAGAATTATCTAGCAAGTTAACCAATGCATATGTCTGGGACTGTTATTTGAACCAGCTCTAACTTTTAAAGATCATGTCAAAACTGTTTGCAATAAAGTATTGCAGTAACATAACAGTACTCTATCTGCAGCTACCTGACTTCTCATGCCTGTAGTGAAGAAAATTCTCCTTAGATTAGAATATGATACTCCACTCACGACCATTAATGTCATTTGTTGAGTCACTCACCTCTCCACAAGAAAGAAACATCACTGTTCTGTCCTAACAAGAGCTAACTGGCTCCCACACACTATCTGCACTGCCCTCTTCCTCTCTTCACTAATGTTAATTTGCTCATTGACAACTATTGGTCAAAATTACAAAGAGACTTACTATTTACTTCTCTGTACATGACCTTTGCAGTGAAAAATTACTTGTCTTTATCTTACAGAGGTCCAAATTCCATAAAACAATAGTTGGGCAAAGTGTTTTAACCATATCCCAGTCACCTGGAATCAATCACCTCCTTAGCAAAGTAGCAAACAAACTCAGTACTTTCTTTGCTAAGAAAACTCCTAGAGTATCTCCGGAAACATGCACCTATTCATGCTTTATAGACAATGATTAATAATATTTTCGTTTGTCTTCATCCTTAACCACTCAGAATTTAACTGAACCGTACAGGTTCACAGGTAAGTACTAGGCTAGCTGCCTTTGTGGGCCATTTGACGCACAGCCAGTTTTCCTTTTGTGTTCAACATAACCTGTCCCATTTGGTTATAGACTGGTCATACCCCTCCCATGGTTGATAATTATACATTACCCCTAATGAAAATAACTAGCCTCCTACCATGCATGGGATAAAGCATTTAGGAGCTGCCTCTGTCCATTAGTAGTACAGGGGGCAGTCCTGGGGTACATTTTCTGTTTCCCATCCATAGATCTAAGTTGCACTTGAATATGGACAAGGGTAAACTTTATTTTATGTAGAAGGGGAGTCAGTTGTGTCTTCTGCAAGCTATACCTGTCCCTCCAAATTGTTGTGCTGATGTTGGAGAAGAGATTTAGATCCTTAGACTGAATATTTCTGAAGCCATTTGACTTGCTGATGTGCAGTAAATCCATCAGTAATGGGTCAGAGGATGCTGTGTATGACAGGCACATGTCACCTCTTAGCAGACTATAGAACACCAAGTATAGTGAGAGGGCTTTGAGTTGGTCCATGTAGGACATGTTGTTTAGGCCTTGCATCCTCTAAGTATGGTATGTCTGTGGGCATTCCAGTTGCTGCATTTGATTGGCCTAATGATAGATGAGTAAAGGGAAACAATGACCTCCTTATAGTTAGACAGAATCCTTTTGATTATAAGCTGTGCAATGCAGAAGGACTTTTTACATCGAAGAACATATATGTTAGCCAAAAGTTACGTTACTGTCCACATAAGGTTCCAAATCTTGAAAATCAGTCAGTTCTTGGAGGCGTATTACCAATGTGGTAGTTCTGTGGGTTAGATGACTTCTTAAAGGATACACTACTGCACGTTTGGCATTTAGTTTTGGTCCATGATTTTGGCACTAGTTATTTATTTGAGACAAACCTTCCTGCCACATTGCAAAGTCATTTGTGATTCAATGACTGCTCCTAGATTGCAGTCATCTGGAAACTAAGTCAGCCAGAGCCCTTTGTACTGGCTTTTACTTCAAAAAAGTAGATGTCAAGCAGGAGAGGTCCCAGCACAGAATCTGCTGGTGGCTGGTCTCTTTGAGGAGGTAGTGTCCTCTGTTTCAATTATCTGTGTCCTATCTTGTGAGCCAGTTGGCAATCCAGCAGGTGACATAGGGGTCACATCAGTATGAAAGTAATATTCAAAAACGTGTGTTTGAATTCATGTAAATCTGTGCATACCTAAGCAGAATTTGCCATCATTGTTAAAGCTAAACCTCATTCTGTACTTTTACTTCTGTCCAGTAAGACATTTTCCCTTTTGTTTAATTTATAACAATGCAACTGTCAATTGGGCATGCTGTACTTTAGCAATTTTTCTTTCTTTGGCTTATTATTTGTATTCTCGTCTTCTGACATTGTGCTCAGGTTGCAAATGAAAAATGTCCAGGGAGCAATCCACATAGATGTTTAACAAATCAGTCAGTAAATAAATGCAAACAACACCTTGAATACCTCATCCCTTTAAGTCTAGCAGGCACCTCTGTGAATCCCCGGTCTCCATTATGACTTCTGCCATAGAGTTTGCACTCCTGGCATGTACCATTCATCCATCTGTGGTGACTGTCTTATCATTCATCTCTCTGAACAGCTCCTCCTGTGCCCGTGCTGCTAACTGTACAGTGGTTATCCATGTTGTAGTCAGGGCTTTTACCCCTCCACTTCAAAGGAGTTGGCCCACAGAGTAGAAAGCATTTAATTGCACAAATCATTTTCAAGTGAATTTCACTTCTTTCAGAAGATTTCCATCTAAATTATTACAAACACCAGAAATGAACCACTGGCAAACTATAACAATAACATAAAGAACAGCCATAAATGAAATAATAAATGCTCTTATCACTGTCAATGTGGCAAAAAGGCCAGGTTTTACATAAAATAATAAATCACAGGATTTAATCAAAGGAAGGCTTTCCCATACGCTTGCATTATACAGTAACATCCTCTAGTGGCCATGTTCTGTAATTGCAACCAACACTAAATCAGATTAGGGCTAAAACATTAGGCACATACATTTCAACCTCTTAGAGCAAGTTATCCGGAAAAAGCCTAAAATAATGGGAAGTCAAAGGGCCAGAATCAGGGACAGAATTCAAATATTGCTCTTATCAACTTTGAAAGTTGCTAGAATTACAGGTTTTACGTTAGCAAGAATTTTTTTAGGATACAAAGTCTGAAACTTAAATGTCTGTCATTATCTAGTGACCTCAGTCCTCAAAGATTTGGTACAAAAAAGCACGAGGAACAGACTAAAATATGAGGCAAAAATCTGGACATTCTGAGAAAATCTGGATAGCTGAGTACTATGCAGTACATTTGCAGGTGAATGGTTAATGAAGCACAGCGGTATAAATCCATTTAAGTGAAAGAAATTAAGTGAAATGAAAGTTAAAATATCTGTGAATTCTGTAATGTGTGATATACGCCTTATTCATTTTGTAACTCCATATATGTTGTACTATAAGCTTATTCCTAAAACAGTAAAAGCAGGCTATGATACTGGTAACCTGTGCTGTGTTTTACACTTCTTTATTGGTATCGTCTTGTCACCACCACTGTATCAGGTAAAAATATATCAAGACTGGATTTTCACTTCAGATTTTTGTCAAATGTCCAGTATGCTCTACTGATAAATCCACTCTATTCTACAATCTAGCAAAACACTTGCCAGTTTAAGATTATCGGTTTCCTTTTTTAATTGTTAAATTGTGTTAGAATTTTGCCTTGTGAGGCAAAACCTCATGATTTATGGATAAAATTATTCCCTAAATTGATACAAATGTTATACAAATGTTGAGGCTTGTGTCATAAATGTCATTAAATACATATTTTTCTAGATAAGAAATACTCCATCATTTAATTTCTACTACAGTGCATACCACATAGCAACCACAAATATACTACAAGTAGATGAATGCTGTGAGTGCTGTTTTTTGTGTCAGTGACGTTGTTATGGTGGCCACCATGGGAATGTTACACCTAACCACAGTGAGGATTTTAGGCACTTTACATTCTGCTTATTGCTCAGATTCAGCTGTGGAAGCTTCTGGCAGTGCTTGTTTGCTTTTGCAAGAGTGTAGAGCACCTTATAGCTTCTAGGCAGATATTTGTGAGAGTCTGAAATCAATATAATTTAAAACATGCACAATATTTTGGATAAAATAGCTTGTACAGATATCACCTGGTTGTAATTTTGGTTCAGTTTGTCAACCTTCTGTACAGTTTGTTAGCCATGTGGTTGCCTGCCAGTTATGGATTAAGTGTACGTTTGGCCCTGGACTGTTTTGAGTCCATGAGCTTCCTTCCACCACAACTAATTTTTAGGACCATGCATTCTTTTGGCTTCGTCTTACGATCATTTTAAAAATGATTGTTTTAAATTATATTTACTGTTTGGTAATGCATTATTCATTTCAGTGTTGGCTTTGTATGGTTAGGTTTTAAAGGTTCATAGGCTCATACTAGGCAGTTGATTGGCTAATCGGTTAAATCACTTATAGTCCAGCCACAAAAATGCTACTAATGGCTACCTTTTTTATAGCAAATTTCACTACTTACTCCTGGTTTATATAAGGATAGAAAGGGCAGACTTGGTGAATTTTCTGTGTTTGAAGGATTGGACTACATTTTGTCAATGTGCAAAAACAACAGAACAAGGTAGAGTAATGCTATTGCATCAGTATTGAAATAATAAAATAATGGAAAAAACAAATGATTACAACAGAGCCATAACTACATTATCTAGTTCCTGCTGCTGTTCCCCAATCAGGTGCCTCTCAACTATAAGCTGAGGAGCAAAAAAAAAAGTCCATTCCTCAGTCTGGCGCTCCTCAATGAAACAAGGTCCATTCTCTGTGTTCTGCTCCCGTCGAGTGAAAAAAAAAAGAACCGTTCTGCAATGGTGTTTCAGCCTTGACCACAAGTGCACTATCACCTTTCATTTCTGAATGCCTGCAGTCCACTTCTGACTGATCTGCATCTCCTGATTGCACCCTCTAACACCTTGCACCAAGGACAACTGCCTCCTTTGCTCCACCCTAACTATACCTCTGGATCGTAAACAGAAAACAAATAGTTTCCCCTTTGCAATTGCTTAATGCAGTTCCTTGGAAGTTCCAAAGAATTTATTTGTTTGAAAAGTGGTTCTGTTAGTGGTGGTCAACCCCTGACTCACTTTACTCATATCTGCTGACCCTAAACCTGCCCCTGCTGCTAATCCTAATGTTACACATTACCTTATGAAAAGCCCTTTTTCTGATAGTACCTCTACACAAGACATACAGATAAACACGCAAACAACAAAAAACATTCACAACACTAAACCTATCCCCTTACATAGCCCTTGTACTAATCCATGAACACATACACACACACACACACACACACACACACACACACACACACACACACACACACACACACACACACACACACACACACACACACACACACAGCCCTTACTCTAACCCTAACCCTCAAACACTCACACACACATGTCTATCCCTCTTGGCTTCACACTAAACCTTTGAACTTTCTGCTTTTGACATTTGCACTCAGCAAAGAGTGCATTTGATCAAATTCCACCTCGAAAAACACTGATATTCAAACAACTGACAGACACCCATTGGAAAAGGGTTATAAAGTTACATTGCTTAATGTAAACTGGAAGTCTGCTCTACAGGAAAGGACTTTTTTGAAAGAGGTATCTATTCTGCCAGCAGGTTCTACTATATTATGGTAGAGGTCTAGTGTTACAGGTTTTGTGACTGTTTAGCAGGTCATACAAGACTGGGGCAACTGAGACTTTGTAAGCAAAGTAGATATCACCCCTGAAAACTGAGAAAAGAGAGATTGTTTTAAGGTGATCTGCATAGCACAAGGAGACTATGACCCTGATTTTCTTTGTGAGGAATCACTGTCTCAAGTTAAGTTATATGTAGGGACAAACATATACAACAAGGAGCATTATATTCTATCATGGGTATGATAAGGAAGGAGTAGAGAGGGATATTAAATTTGAGCAACTGAGAAGGACTTCCTAACAGCAGTAAATGCATGGTGATGAAAAGAAAGTTCATCGCCTAAAAAAAGTGCCCATGCCCCCCAGTGACTGTGTCAGTTTTATGGTGTGCCTTCTGTGTGGTAGGTACATGGTTACTTCACAAGGATACAATACTACATTTTTCTCACTTAGCTTTAGGCTGTGGCCAGGCACATTAATTTACAGGTGTTAAGCCTTTCTTGAGGATCTGGGAGTCCATTGGAGAGTTTATGACAGCTGTAAGTTTGCAAACATCTGCATACTTGGTCAGCTAGAGTTCCAACCCACCACTGTTGACATCAGAGAAGCAAATGCCAAACAAAAGTAGCCACATAAAAGGTTTTTGAGGGACCACACTAGTAATGAGGCTTTTAGATGAGAGTGTGTCCCCTATACTATTAGACTGGTTCCTGTTAGTGAATATGCTTGCTATCTAACAACTTACATAAGGGTCTGCATGTAGTTTGATTAGGTTTTCAATAATGCCAGAACATAGGATAATGTCAATGGCCTTAGCATAAAGATTAAGGTGCCTGCAAGATATCCCAACTAACATCCAAACTAAAGGGTAAACATATTATGCAGACAAACCATTCAGTAAAAACTGCAAGAAAAAACCCATATTAAATGTAACCATAAAAAAATGTCATGGACATTCAGAAGTCGTATAGCTGAAACACTTGATGTCCTAAAGGGGTCATCTGTATATAGCCCATCGGCTTCCACTAAAGAAGTAAGGTATCACACAGGCACAGTTAAAAGTCTAGCTTGGCTGGGTTTTTCTTGCAGTTTTTCCTGAAATCTTTATCTGTGTGACCATTTTACTCTTTGGTCAGGATGTGAACTAACTGATTTAAGGAGTTTGTATTTTTTAGGAAGTGTTGTGCATAAAAGCTTGAGTGTAGGTTTTCCATTTTATGGATAAGTAGTTGAAATCTCTTTGGAGTATAGTGTCTGACTCAATGGAGCGGAACTCTAACTGGTTATGTATGCCTCATGAGTTACGGGTGTCATAGATGTATTTCTGTACTTGGCTGCGATACGGTAAGGATTCTTACTGATGGTAAACAGAATATGAAGAAGCTCAAGACAGTTATTTGGGTTACGAGTTTTGCAGGCATGATTTAATTTCTTTGGAATGTGGGCACACCACGTCCTACAACACAGTTATTCCCACGGATGCGTTTGAATGAGTGGAAGGCACTGAAATTTGTTATGGGGGGGGTGTTATCACTACAGTGGAACCATGTTTAAATAACAGTGCATGTACTGATACTATCTAGGGTTAAGAAGGCTTGTTCACACTGCAGCTTTTATTTAGGCATCTAGCATTGAGCAGTGTTACCTTTATACAGTCTTAATGCAGTGCAAGCTTTATACAGTCTTGATGCAGTGTTACCTTTATACAGTCTTGATGCAGTGCAAGCTTTATACAGTCTTGATGCAGTGTTACCTTTATACAGTCTTAATGCAGTGCAAGCTTTATACACTCTTGATGCAGTGTTACCTTTATACAGTTTTAATGCAGTGCAAGCTTTATACACTCTTGATGCAGTGTTACCTTTATACAGTCTTAATGCAGTGCAAGCTTTATACACTCTTGATGCAGTGTTACCTTTATACAGTTTTAATGCAGTGCAAGCTTTATACACTCGATGCAGTGTTACCTTTATACAGTCTTAATGCAGTGCAAGCTTTATACAGTCTTGATGCCGTGTTACCTTTATACAGTCTTAATGCAGTGCAAGCTTTATACACTCTTGATGCAGTGTTACCTTTATACAGTCTTAATGCAGCGTTACCTTTATACAGTCTTGATGCTATACTACCTTTATATACTATTGATGTAGTGTTACCTTTATGTATTCTTGATGTCGTGCTACGTTTGTACAGCCTTAAGAGTTTTTTGTGACTTTGTCAGTAGACAGAGGAGTCAAACCTTACCTAAAAAGGCATGGTGGAAGCAGAGAATGTTTTGGACAGTTTACAGAAGGCCTGAGAATAAAGGTTCAGGCCATTCCTGGAAAAACACTAGGGCTGTCAATCATTTCCTTCTAGAGTGACACATCTTGGACCCCCTTTTAATTACGCTAATTAGTAAGCTAGTCGTTGAAGTCAGTTATCTTTTGTTTATATGATGGTATAATTTTTGGTGAGGGCATGATGTCGCTCAATCTTAGCTCTATACCAGCCCTGGACACATATTCACAGAGCTCTTCAAGTCTCTTTTCACATCATTTAGCTATGTGCATCTCACGTCATTCACCTCAGTGTGCCTGATAGCCATGTCATATGCGCACCTGGTTGTAGAGACTTGAAGACTCTTGTGACATGTAAAATCCTAGCATGCAGGAGTAAATCACTATCACCATTTCCTTGCTTCACCTGGTGAGAAGTGCATTTGTGTGTCTAACTAGGGAATCACCTATAACTAGGATGTTACCAAGTATATTGTCTTGGCCAGGTTGCCTTAAGGGCATTGTTCTGCCAGATGAGTGACTCTTGTTTTTCATCTGTGGTGTTTGGTGATGCTCTAAGTTCACCTTACTTGTAAGATTGTCACTGAGGGAGCTAGTTTATCCATCCTACATCTTAGAGGTTATTGTGGTTTTAGCAGATTTTTCTTAAGGATGTCAGTTGTGGAATCCTTGTTAATTGGTTTGGAAGTAGGTATATGAGGTTTGTGTCAGTGTTGACAACTTTATTAGTGCTGCCAGTATGTATGCATGAGAGGCTATAGCCCCCAGGGGACAGTAAGTGCTTATGCCTCTCACATATAGATTCAGCTAGAACTAGGACCAAATGATTGTCAGTGAGTATGAATTAGTTTTCTAGTGCTAGCAGGATGGAAACTGTGATATTATGCATGGATGCACCAGATAATAGCACCCCTAAGATAGAAGTTTTTATGCTTTTTACCCTGGTGCCTCCGAGAAAGTTACAATTTAAATATCAGATGTTAGCTATTGTATTAGAGCACAATACAGTGTAACAGATGTAGAGCAGTAACAACAGGGTCTTAGAATGTGTGGTAGGTGCATATTCACAATAGTGAAAGTGTTACATTATTGAATCGACAATCTGGCTATGGTGCCAGAATAGTATAGGTAGCGAAATAACAAAGTCCACAGTCTGGCTTATTTGAAATATACAATTGATATACAAGTGCGGCTAATGAGATAGTGCCCAGTCTCAATTGCTACAGCAGCATAGAAAAAAATACTGTGAAGTAGCAGTGGTAATCTGCAGCTGCAGTGAAAAAGTGCAATAAACAAATCAGTAATCTGTCTCTGTTTCCACGGCACAGTAGGTACACAAATTGGATGGGAAATATAAATGCAGCAAAGAAATGACATTAATTGTGAATACAGTGAAATGGCAACAGCAGTTGACTCAAGTGCTACAACAGCAGCAGAACAAAGTGAGGTAAAACAGTGATCAGCTTGACTGCCACAACAGTAGAATATGAGTGCAAATACATGGATCACTAACAGCACTTCACAGATGCAGTGAAGCATTTGCAGCAGTTTGTGCAAGTGTCCCGACAGCACATGCTATAAAGGTAGTGGAGTGCACTAGCAGTTGTCAGCAGAAGAATGTAAGTGCAACTGAATCAAATAACATTTGGCTACAAGAGAATACAATATCCATTTATCTATAAATGTGCAGTAGGTCCTTAGAGGCTCAAGCACATTTCTATGAAACACTTCCAAGGTATTGTGGGATCTGGCTTGTAATAAATGTCTTTAACATAAAATTTAATAATCATTTATAAGAGAGTTATCACTTTAGAATGTTTCATCTATAAAAGACCATTAATTCACCAGTGTAGACAGGGTGGACAAGGATGAAGGCAGTAATTACTGATATTTATTTACATATTTAGTATGTAGTAGCATTTCTTACTTGAGTAGTATTAATGAGCAAAAGGGACTTTTACAGTGGAGGTGAGGAGAGAAAAGCTCAAGAACATATTTACTAAAGCTGGTTTTAATATTAAAATTTTAAGGATATAGCGATTAACTTCATCCATAGTTTGCATGGCAAATCCCAAAAGGTTCCAGCCAATAATCTGTTTAATTGAAACTGGTCTGAAGACCCCTAGTTTTAATAAGTAAAAAAAAAAATGGAACTGTTAAGGGGTACTGATACATTGACATTGAGCAGCACTACACACAAAGCAAACACAGCACAAAGTGCCATTTTTCCAAACAAGTGGCGTACAAAACCTTCATTTTGTTTTATTGTTGCTCCTCTGAATAGTAAGTTCAAGCTATTAATTTGTCACAAAACACTTTCTATAGTATTGTATTCACACCACCTTGAATGTCATATCTCTAGCAGTCTACATACATGCTTATATTCCAAAACATTTTCTGAAAAAAAAAATCTTGTTAAAAATATAAGTTACATACATGACTACACCGTGAACAATAAATGTTATTGAAAAGGTACAAGCAGCAATGTTGATCAGAAATTTGAAATACGATAAGCAGATAGGTCACAGGTAAGGGTTGTCCCGAAAAAGTGCACAGTTATAATTTTTTGTTTTAGAAGTATTGATGGATATTAGGAAGAACACCTGTATGGTGCACAGATTAAAACAAAAGATCTTTTTGTTTTAATGATTCTGAATTCTTCTCTGCAAAATGAGAGAACATGAGCAAAGAGCAACAGAATGATGGAGTGCTGCTTCAGGAATGTAACCCCTAAAAAATGCAGATATCATCTTCATAGCTTATTACCATGAGTTGCTGAAGTGTTATTAAGACATTCTAGCTAATTTTTGAGGTCATACAAGTGGAGAGACATCAAGGTGGTGGTGAATATGCCAGACTTAACAATATGCTAAAGTGAATTGGAGACCTGTAGGTAAAAGAACGGTATACAGCACAAGAAAATTATAAAATGATAAGAAAAGGACATTTGCAATTTAAGTATATACTGCACAACTTATGATAGATACGGCAGAAATGAAAAGAAAGGAAAATAGAGAAAGACAAGGGTAAGAGTAGAAACTAGAAGAGAAAGGTTTATAGTGGTTAGCAGGAAACACTACTTCATATAAGGATGGCATGTTTGGTAATTATAGTCAGAGGGGTGGGTGATGTACATCTCCAGAGAGGTTAAGACAGATACAACCAAAAAATGGTAGTGTAAAAATCATGAAGGCTGCTGCACAGGGCTAGCTGCAACACTTGTGCTGGCTTTCAGGGCCGAAGATTTTTTATCATTGAATGATTAAGAGGCACAGAGACAAAAATAGCCAGTAAACATTCATTTTTATAAGCAGTTTGCGTATCGTTTTGGAATACTGTGAAGAATTTTAATAATCTTACCAGCAGATTAGAAAAAACAAAGTAATCATTAGAATCCATCTGCTTGTCCAGCAATAAATAACGTTCTACACAACTATGTTTCTAGTGGGTCTATATTAGAACATCGAAGTTTCACAACTTCGAATGTCCTAATATCGACCCCTATTCAGCAAACGCTGAAAATAGCGAAGCTGCAGAACAACAAATTTCTTCCTAGGGAAGGAATTCGGTTGGCCGTTCCTGTGGCTTTGCTATTTTCAGCACTGTGGTGTAACGTTATGGGTCGGGATCAGGTAAGTGTGCGATTGTGTGGACGTGAGGGTTAGGGCACAGGATAGGTAAGTTAGAGTTAGGGCACGGGTCAGGTAAGTGTGCGATTGTGTGGGCGTGAGGGTTAGGGTGGAGTAGGTGAGTTAGGGTTAGGGCGCAGGTGAGGTGAGTGTGCAATAGTGACGTACCTTAGGGTTAGGGTTAAGGTAAGCGAATAGTTAGTGGTGTATGTACAGTTTAGTGTAGGGTTAGATGTAGGATCTTAGGTGTAGGTGTGTGGATTGCTGTTTGTTTGGTGTGCTTGTGTTTTGTGTATGTGTCTGAACAGCGATTTTTTTCCCTGGGAAAAAAAATTTGCTGTTCTGCATGTTCGATATTGTCAGCGTTCGCTGAATAGGGGTCAATATTAGAACATTCGATGTTTTAAAAAGTCAATGTTCTAATATAGACCCATTTCCAGTTAGTCATTATGATCCAGTGACGTAAAACCATCCAGAAATCTGCTGGGCATTGTCTGTACTTGCACCACATTGCTAAGGCCTGGAACTCCTTGCCTGTATCAGTCAGGTTAGTACCCTCCCTCCTGTCCTTCAAAACCACTCTGAAGACTTCCATGCCAAAAGCTGGTTCTGTTCTTGTTCAATACCAGAATAAGCTATATCCCTAAATGTGGACAAATACCTGTTAATGCCAACAACTTCTTAGTCTCCTGTCTTCACTCACTTCTTTACTTCTATCAATATCTCTCCCCTGGCTTTATCTCTAAATATATCATAAGCCTGCTTTTCTCTCACTTTGTATTGCAATTCCTGTTTGTGTTATACTAACTTACCTTTAATTTCTCTATAAACTGGCTAAAATTTCTCTAACTATTAAATCATTGTCATAGAACTTGTATCTACTCAACCAATGTTTTCATATTATGTCTAATTTGGTATAATTATTTAAGTTGTATTTTTTTTTTGTATTATTTTTAAATATTGTAAAATTATTATTCTTAAAATGTATTGTAATAGTTTGGAGCTTTTCTTCCTGGGCCTCTGCGGAAAATGGACTTCTACCCAGTCAGACTTTCCTGATAAACAAATATCAATAAATAAATAAACAAATATAGAAAATATTCAAAAAAATGGACTGTAGTCTGTGGAAGAAGCAATGGAAATATAAAGGTGAGATGATCAAATGACAAATAGAAATGCAAATATAAATGGTCTATTTATATAAATGAACACAGCAGTGCAAAGAGTGACAGATAATGAAATGACACAATAGGAAGCTTTGGAGAGATATAAGTATATCTTTCACAGAGATTAAGACAGAGCAATGCTTCTAGAAAAGTCTGCAAATATAAACACAGTATAAGAGTTCAAGACAGCTATCAGACACACAAATAAAGCTTAGGACATTCTTAAAAGCTCACAAGTCAATATTTAAAATAAAATACTTGAGTAGGCTGCTTGATAGTCTATGTGACTAACTACTCATTACCTGTTACAGACATTCTGCATTGTAATACCCATCAGTGCTGTGCTGTTCTGTTGGATAACACATGAGCCAACAAACATTAGAATGTATTGTCCTGTGCTGAAATTATCTTTCACTTCCTTAAAACACTTCTCACCAAACAGACAGACACACACACACACACACACACACACACACACACACACACACACACACACACACACACACACACACACACACATATGCATGTATGAGCATGCACACACACATGCACACACAAACATACACATGCACACATACATTCACAAACACACACACACACACACACACACACACACACACACACACACACACACACACACACATGCACACACACACACACACACACACACACACACACACACACACACATATGCATGCATGAGCATGCACACACACACACACACACACACACACACACACACACACACACACACACACACACACACACACACACACACACATGCATGTATGAGCATACACACACACACACACAAACATACACATGCACACATACATTCACAAACACACACACACACACACACACACACACACACACACACACACACACACATATGCATGCATGAGCATGCACACACACACACACACACACACACACACACACACACACACACACACACATGCATGAGCATGCACACACACACACACACACACACACACACACACACACACACACACACACACACACACACACACACACACACACACAGACTATTGCTACCAAAACTTTGTTACTTTGAAAATTAAAAAATTACTATTGTACTCTAATAAAAAATGTATTAACAGCATAATTGCACATCTCATATTGTGAAAAATATCCTGTGTTACAGTTTTTATGTAGAAGAATATAATTTATCAGGTACAATTTTGCTGTGTGCATCAGTGGCAAATACAGTCAATTTCCCCAGATACCCATCCATAATTGTGTAATGTTTCCATCTCTGTCCAAAAATGATCATTTTTCCTAGCCTCACCTTTACTACAAAAATGTTTTCCTTATAGTCTATCATATCCTTTCCCTCCTATTGTCCCTAGAAAAGACCCAGTGTTGGCTAATCTTGATTTTCAGTCTACAGCCAAAAAAATGCAGCTTGGTAGTCTAGGTAGGAGTAAGGCTAGATTTATCAAGGTAGTGTCTGGGCAGAAAATACCCTTTAATTCAGCTGTCATTGTTCTCCAGAATAATGCCTGAAAGTACTCTTACTGTGTTATATTGTCCTTTGCTAGCACTGTTGCTCTGTTATCTTATCATTTGCCAGCACTCTTACTCTGTTACCTTGTCCTTTTCCAGAACTGTTACTTTGTTACCTTGTCCTTTACCAGAACTGTTACTTTGTTATCTTGTCCTTTGCCAGAACTGTTACTTTGTTACCTTGTCCTTTGCCAAAACTCTTACTCTGTTACCTTGTCCTTTGCCAAAACTGTTACTTTGTTACCTTGTCTTTTGCCAGCACTCTTACTCTGTTACCTTGTTCTTTGCCAGAACTGTTACTCTGTTACCTTGTCCTTTGCCAGAACTGTTACTTTGTTACCTTGTCCTTTGCCAGAACTGTTACTTTGTTACCTTGTCCTTTGCCAGCACTCTTACTCTGTTACTTAGTCCATTGCCAACATTCTTACTATTTTTCCTTGTTCTTTGGCAATACAGTTAGTTACTCGGTTACCTTGTCCTTTGTCAGCACTTGTACTTTGCTACTTTATCCTTTGCCAGCATGGTTACTCTGTTACCTTGTCCTTTGCCAGCACTGTTACTCTGTTACCCCATCCTTTGCCAGCAGTGTTACAATGTTATTTTATCCTTTACCAACACTGTTACTCTGTTACCCTGTCCTTTGCCAGCACTGTTACTCTCTTACCCCGTCCTTTGCCAGCAGTGTCACAATGTTATTTTATCCTTTACCAACACTGTTACTCTGTTACCCTGTCCTTTGCCAGCAGTGTTACAATGCTATTTTACCCTTCGTCAGTGCTGTTACTCAGTTCTCTTAGTGTTATTTGCATTACATGTCAGGATACAGTTCCCTTCAATCACTGAATGTTATCACAGTCTTGTAAGGAAAACAGCATGAAATGTTTGTAATGGCACATACTTGTATGCCCCATGTCAAGGTTTTATATCCAGTCTGTATGCAGTACTTAGCCTCACTTTCTTTCACCATCCTGTTTTGAGACATTGGTCCTTCCTTTCTTCTACAAAACGCATACAAACATCTCACAAATTGGTATCCATCATTCCTTTGTTTCTACCATCATGCTTACAGTGATGGAAATAGTGGAGGAATGTGTTGATGGACTGTTTTGAGTTAAGCAATTTCAGTGTAACAGTGAGTGTGCGTGTGGTGCCAGGCTTTTATCAATTGTCCATGTTCACAGACCATTGTACTCTCTACGAACATGTAAACAATTCTTTGCTAAACTAGTCTCCAACAAATGGACTAACTTACTGCAAAATCAGAAAAAATCAACAACCTTGTTTTATTCAGGGATCAAGTTAAAAATGCCTTAAAAATGAAAAAACTGAATCTGCATTAATGATCTGGGTTAAAAAAAAGTTCACCTCCACCTACCTTTAGGATTGTATCATAACAATGTTTACCATCTTGGCATACTGCATATCATGAATATTACATAAAGCCTACATTAAAACATGTCCAAATATATTACATAAATCATATCCAGCAGTATAGCTATATATATAGGAAATGATTTTCATTCCTTGTGAAGTCTGCACGTCCTCCCCGCGGTCGAGTAGCGTTCGAAAGACATGCGTGAATGGGCGTGCCTTCGTTGAAGGTTGGGCGTCGAGCTGGCACCTCGGCATCGTAAAAAATCTACTGCCAATCATTAGCGGGCCGGAGTTTCGCTGTGGCGACCACTAAC
The DNA here is from genome assembly GCF_019279795.1 of Protopterus annectens. Taxonomy (NCBI): domain Eukaryota; kingdom Metazoa; phylum Chordata; order Ceratodontiformes; family Protopteridae; genus Protopterus; species Protopterus annectens. The sequence continues at coordinate 129,645,018 of NC_056748.1, read as the reverse complement.
CGGGAAAAGCCAAAAGAAAAACAACAACATGAATATCTGAACCTTATATAATGTTTAGCTGTACTATTTTACCTCAATGTATATTTTGTTGCTGTGCTCTCTTTTTATTATATATATTTAAATCTGCTGCAAGGAGTGGAATCTTTAATTTCTATACAATAATGAGAAATGTGGTATTTAGGGTCTGATTGCTTAAAATCCTTTTCAAATATTATGAGAATTCATCTAACCGATGTTAAACTCATTACTTGTATGAGTCAGAAGTATAATGCATCATAATTGTATATTGTTCAGTTGCAGTTCAGTTTGTATCTTGTGACTTGGCTCATGACTAAAAAGGGCTCATGGAACAGTTCACTCTGCTCTCCCTCCAGTTAAGAAACAAACAAAAACCAAAACAAATAAATAAACCAATAACTAAAGGCTGCTAGCTTGTTTGATGTTGTGTACTAAAGCAGATGCTGTTAAATAGTATGGTAGAATGGGAAATGCTGCATTCCTGATGTGAGTTCCTTTCTAACCGCTCTGGTGATAGATCAGATGAACGTTAAAGGGCTCCTAGCTCCTCCTTGGTGAGGAGAGGAGGAATTACTGAAGTGCCCCTGACCATATTTCACAGATTACTATATATACCACCTTGGATCCTAACTAAATTTGTCTGCTGAACCACAGAACATGCCCAGCTTCTTACAAAATAATTGGGTCTCCATTATTGATTATTGACTGTGATTAGTAAGCCAGTTTACTGGTGCTTGCTTTGATATCCTTCAGTATATTTTCTGATGGTAAGGCCTCGTTCCCACATTGCTTCTGATGGGTGGCTGTAATATAACATCGTCTCTTACTGCCACCCTAAATCAATAATCAGTTTCATTAGGAGTGCTCAAGATGGCGTTACTAATATATTGTACATGTGATTTCTGCAAAGTTACTTACTCTAATATAGGGGCAATATTTCACCACTTATCTTGTTTAGCTCTTACTTTGTTTTGTTTTCTATGTCCAGATATATTCACATTCTGTTTTTCAACGAGACCTTTTGAATCTTTACTAATTTTTCTTGATATTTCTGTCTATTGATTCACTGAAAAAGCAGGTTTAGCACTATGTGAGACAGCTCCTCTAAAAATGTCTTCAAGTATGCCATTGTAGGAAACAAATTTGTTTATTCATGCAAATGGAATTGCTATTAAAATTGCTCTGCATAATTATGTGGCATCTTGAGGGCTTCCAGATAACTTAAAACATAAAGACAATGCACTGAACAAACAGCAGCATTCTGTTTCCCTAAATTATAATGGGCACGTGGACTTTTTATAGATCAATAGCTATTACAATTTTCGTTATGTTGTTTGAAGTAATGAATGGATAAGGGTATATATTAACTTATTTTTAATTGTTTACCAAAATGGCAAGTGAATTGATCCTTCGTGGACATTATGGCCACAGCTTGCATCATAATGGACACCTTAGAATAGGCAGTCAGCTAACATGTTTTGAAAAGAAACCAGGGGATTTGGACAAAATTCAAACAGCAAAGGGAAAACATGCAAACTCCACATGGACATTAAAGTAGACCTTAGACCTACACCCTTGTACTAGGTCTGTTAGTCAGAAACTTTAAAATGCACTTCCAAATTAAAGTGCCAGTTCATGCAAGCATGTTCTTCTAATTGCAGACAATACTCAGTGAGTTGGTACTTTGTTTTCTGCATTTACCAAGTCAAGGAAGTGATGAATGAAGAGAATGAGAGAGAGAGAGAGAAGTTTGGATGATGTGGGGATAGTGAATCATGAAGTACAATGGATTAGCAAGCAGGAAGTAAGGATAGCTATGAAGAGGATGAAGAATGGAAAGGCTGTTGGTCCAGATGACATACCAGTGGAATCATGGAGGTGCTTAGGAAAAATGTCAGTGGAGTTATTAACCAGATTGTTTAATGAAATCTTGGAAAGTCAGAGGATGCCTGAGGAGTGGCGAAAAAGTGTTTTGGTACCTATTTTTAAGAATAAGAGTGATGTGCAGAGTTGTAGTAACTACAGTGGGATAAAAACTGATCAGCCACAGCTTGAAGTTATGGGAAAGAGCAGTGGAAACTAGGTTAAGAAGGGAGGTGATGATTAGCGCACAGCAGTATGGTTTCATGCCAGGAAAGAGCACTACAGATGCGATGTTTGCACTACGAGTGTTGATGGAGACGTACAGAGAAGGTCAGAATGAGTTGCATTGTGTCTTTGTGAACTTGGAGAAAGCATATGATAGGGTGCCTAGAAAGGAGTTGTGGTATTGTATGAGGAAGTCAGGAGTGGCAGAGAGGTATGTAAGAGTGGTACAGAATATGTACTAGGGTAGTGTGACAGTGGTGAAGTCTGCAGTGGGAGTAACAGATCCGTTTAAGGTGGAGGTGGGATTACATTAAGGATCAGCTCTGAGCCCTTTCTTATTTGCAATGGCGATGGACAGGTTGACAGACGAGATCAGACAGGAGTCCCCGTGGACTATAATGTTTGCAGATGACATTGTGATCTGTAGTGAGAGTAGGGACCAGGTGGAGGAGACCCTGGAGAGTGGAAGATATGCTCTAGAGAGGAGAAGAATGAAGGTCAGCAGGACTAAGACAGAATATGTGTGTGTGAATGAGAGGGAGGGTAGAGGAATGGTGAGGATGCAGGGAGTAGAGGTGGTGAAGGTGGATGAGTTTAAGTACTTGGAATCAACAGTTCAGAGTAATGGTGAGTGTGGAAGAGAGGTGAAGAAGAGAGTACAGGCAGGGTGGAATGGGTGGGGAAGAGTGTCAGGAGTGATTTGTGACAGACGGGTACCAATAAGAGTGAAAAGGAAGGTCTACAAGATGGTAGTGAGACCAGCTATGTTGTATGGGTTGGAGACAGTGGCACTGACAAAAAGGCAGGAGTCAGAGCTGGAAGTGGCAGAGTTAACAATGTTAAGATTTGCACTGGGTGTGACAAGGATGGACAGGATTAGGAAACAGTATATTAGAGGGTCAGCTCAGGTGAGACAAAGTTAGAGAGGTAAGATTGCGTTGGTTTGGACATGTGCTAAGGAGGGATGCTCTGTATATTGGGAAAAGGATGCTAAGGATGGTGCTGCCAGGTAAGAGGAAAAGAGGAAGGCCTAAGATAAGGATTATGGATGTGTTGAGAGAGGACATGCAGGTGGTTGTTGTGACAGAGCAAGATGCAGACGACAGGAAGAAATGGAAACAGATGATCCACTGTGGCGACCCCTAACGGGAACAGCTGAAAGAGAAGAAGAAGAAGAAGACCAAGTCAAGGAAGTCACCCCTCTAAACTTGCATTTGGGTCTGGTTGATGCATTTGGACAACAGTATGAGAAAAGTTCCTATTGTGTCAGGTATCTCTAGTTCTAGAATGCCTGATGAAATTACATAGCATTACGTCAAAAATTTACAGCAGTGAAAAGAAAGATTTGAGCGTTTTCTTCCACTTTTCAACAAGAAGAAACTGGAATTAGGAAATAACATTTATTTTAGTTCCTTATTCTTGTGAGATTCTTATGTGCATTGGGAGAAGTGAAGAGCAAAACATAAATAGACCGTGTGTAGCACCATTCTGTTTGATACACTTTTTAACATGTTTGAGTTGGTTATTATATACTAATATTTCAGTTACATTTTGCTAACAAACTGTTTGCAATCATCATTGTTAGAATAGCTGCTACTGTGCAGTCTATTGTAACTGTTATATTAAAACTGAAGGGCAACACATGCATCCCTTTTAGAAATAAGCAGCTTTTCCCTAAACTACTATTATTCATGTAGTCTTGCAGATGAAGACAGTTCCGGCAGTGAAAGGGTTACACGTGGAAGGCTATTTAAAAAAGGCTTTAGACATTCAGAATTGCTGCTAATTAGACCAATGAAAGATGTGTCCAGAGCACTCAAGATATAATAACACCTCAGGAAGCACCAGGTACACAGCATATATACATGCAGCTGATTCAGTGTAAACTGGGTACGATTTTTTAGACCAGCTGAAGTGTTAACATAAAATCTACCTGTAAGGAGGATAATAATGAAACAGGAAGCTTTATATCGACATGACATCAAGCCAAGGGTACACATTGTTCTTGGATGCTTTGTTTGGCCAGTAAAAGGAGCACTGCTTTTGCGTTTTATCACTCTACTGGTTTGTGGAACAGAAGGATATAAGCTATTGTTAGGGTTTCAGGCACCCTATAACATCTCATTCCCTTTCAGTGCACTGAGGCTAGGCTCTGCCATGCAGATTGCCATTGAGAAAGTGAACTCTAACCCCTCCTATCTTACAAACTACACCCTGGACTTTGTTTATGCTGACTGCGACTGCAATGCCAAGGTTTCCTTAAGTGCCTTTATCCATCAGGTCCAGAACCAGAAGATCTCGGCACTCTTTGGGCCAGCATGCCCAGACGTAGCAGAGGTAGGGAACTTCATAATAGTGTCATCAGGATTTTCATGGGCACATTCAGAATTTAAATGGAATTAAAAAATGTTAGGCAGGGCATAAATATAAATGTAAGTCAAATTAATAACTGTTCAGATTTCTTTTAAAGTATGCTATATTTGTTTTTAGGGCTCTGTAACTACAATGCATGTAAAATACAGTGCAGTACACAACTCATAAAGACCTCATGATTTGTTAACATTTTAGAACATATATGATATATAGATATAGTGGGTAATATTTCTGATCATTAACTGTATGGTTATTGAATATTACATAAAATTAAAATTTTAGTAGGATTTAGAGGTCTAAAAGTAAAATATGGACTATTATAAGGATTAAGGTATTGCGAATATGTTTTGCTAAAAACTGCTTGAAGGTTAAATATTTTTTAAGAAGAATTGACACTGCATTTATATTAGTAGCTGCAAAACTGTTAAGAAAAACTAGATCTATTACAAAGCACAGTAATAATTTTTGTCATATTTTTTGAGGAGTTGCATTTAGCTGACAGATGCATTTTACACCTCATGCCTCATCTTCATCTGCCAGTGATTGTATCTGTTGTTTCAGTCTTCCTTCCCTGAGATTGACATCAGTTCTCTGATCAATACCTCTCAGTTTAAAGCCTTTTTAAGGTGCACACATGATTTTCACTCAGTTTGCAATGAGTATAATGCTGGTACAGAGCACCAAGATGTGCACATGGGATTCAGAGATATACTGCTGAACAGGCTAACAAATGACTGCCCTTCTGCAACTTAATATGTGCATACTTGTTCCAGCGTGACCCTAATGCACTGCTTCAGCACAGTCCTGCAGAGAATCGCTCTGACACACAACAAGGACACAATTTCAAGGGCGTGGCATGTGCTCATTCGCCTCTTTAGCTCTAGCTTTGGTGCACATCACAGAAGTGCTGAATGCAAAAGCTGCCCTCCCAATGTATATGAGACGCTTCCTTCTAATTTATGGCTTAGCTTCAGATCAACACATTTCACTTATGGCTTAGCTTTAGATCAAAACATTTTACCCTCACTTGTACCTTATTACATTACTTAGCAGAAAAGGGGTCTATATTAGATCAGCGAAGTCCGGTAAGAGAGAATACCATTTGGGCGACACCAAATGTACAGAAATGGGAAACATTGCAAGAATGAATGGAGATTGCCATAGGGAATTCTTCCCTTTACTTCAATGTAGTGCGATCTCAGAGTTGGTATATTTTAGAAGCAGGGGTGTGGGGGTGCAGGGGGGCTTGCCCCCCTGCATAAAATACTTTATGACAGTTTGACTGTCTTAGTTTTTTTTTTTCGGATTCGATATTTCCATTCTTCACACAGTTGGTGTCGCCCAGCTAGTATTCACTGTTTTCGGACTTCGCTGATCTAATATAGACCCGCAGAAAAGGACAAGTTCTCTATGTTGTCCTTCCTTTTGTGTCATCTGCACCTTTCAGCTGCTTCCTCGTGCCTCTTCAAAGGTTGCCTGGCTAGGTAACCTTTCCATATATCTACAGCTCTTTCTAAGATAAAATCATTTCTAATATCTGAGCTGTATCTGTATCATTAATTTGGTAGGCATCCATAATATGGCTACCCTCTCTCTGTCCCCTCCTGCACCCTGTCCTTATACCCTTTGCCTTCCATTTCCTTTATTACTCTGATAACCATTTTGAAGCTTTTTTTTGATTAGCTTGATATCCTTGTCACTGTATGGATAGCATAATAGAGCCCAAGACTCAGAGTGGATCTCAACAAGGAATCTACAGAGATTAGCAGATCTCTGTTTCTGGACTGCCTTATCCTAATTTTTAACCAGACATCTTATTGGCTTTGGCCATGTTCCTCAGTTTGTATCTTGGGGTTTGTTTCTAATCTTTCTACCACAAAAAAAAAATCTTCCTGATTTCTGCTATTTAGGGTTACTCTCCCTACAGCTAGTATTCTATTTTGGAATTTCTAGAGTCCAGGTGAAAAATTATATGCTTTCCTGCATTAAACCTTAGAGGCCATGTCTCAGTTCTCTCAGCCAATGTTTTCTGGCCATTTTGAAACCTCCCCCCCATTCCCCACTGTGTATTTAACTTAGTATTACCCATACATTTTTTAGTACATTCTCAATGCTTCTCTTGACCTCTGGTTCTAAGATGCCAGAGATTACTGGTCCCTGGACTGAGCCTTTCAGAGCTCCACTACATTCCTTGTTCCTTTAAAATGGTTCCTCTAACTACTGCTCTTTGTCTCCTATGACCCAGGCATTCTTCTAATCATTTAGTTAACTTATTTCCTATTAAAAATTCCTTCAATCAGTGTACTATTCTCCTGTGAAGGACTAAGTCAAAAGCAGTTTTAAAGTTAAGGTAAACAACATTCACAGTGTGTCCTTTGTCAAGCTCCGGTCTAATCTACTCAAAAAGAGAATCATATAAGGCTGGCTTATCGTCTTTTTCCAATCATCCTTGTTGGTACTTGTCTTGCAGTTTGTTGCTCTACAGGTGTCCAGATAGGCTCTCTCTCTCTCTTTTTCTGTATTTTCCAAGACTTTTCTTCCTAATGTAGAACAAGCTTATGGGTCTATAGTTCCCTAGGCCAGTTTTAGATTTTCATTTCTAAAGTGGTACATTACAGCCATGGTCTTCTCCTTCTATACTCTGGAATCTCACCACTACAGAATAGCAAGCCATATAGATTCATCTGGGATTTGTAAGCATAGCCTCATGTTTCCTTTGTATCCTGGGGAAATGTTGTTTGGACCCTATGCCTTGTCTTCCCCTAACTCCATCAGTTTCCATTCTATACCTTTCCTTGATATGTGACAGTATGTAAGATGTCCTTTCTCATTTTTATTTCCTTATCCCTTCCCAACCTATGGCTCTTCCTTATTTTTCCTGGAAAGACAGAAACATAATTAATTGAAAATGTCTGTGTCATCTCTTACTCATGTTATTCCTCCTGTCCTTAACCAAGCCATGCATCTGCCTCAACATTCCTTGAATTCTTTCATTTCCCTCTTTTTTTTGATTTATCGGTTCCTATCTTTTTGTAGGCCTTTGTCTAGCTTCCTAAACTGTTAAACTGGGGTCTCCTCTGCTTGAGTGGAAGTAGCTCAGGTGAATGTAAAACATTTCTTGGCCCCTATTGAAAAGTGAAGGGGTCCTTTATTTGTATACAACAAGACTTCCTATTCACAACATATTTACATATTTACAAATATATATAGAAATCTATTTACACATATTCATAATTTCCTTTATAATCATACTAAATTTTCATCCCTATTAGACCCCAACTCATTTTTCCATAAGCACCAATTCATTTTACTTGGCATTGTTGCTAAAATCCATTTAATGTTAAACATAATTTCATATATTCTTTCATTTCATATAACCCATATGACATAACATAACTTTTTATCTATTCTTTTCGCATACTATTTACTTCTATTCTTATAATACCAATATTTAATCATATCCTTGTTTATTTTATCCACTTCTTTTATATCTTCAAAAAACTCTTCTTTACATAGCTTTCCCCATAAATTGTTTTGCTCTTTTATATTTCAAAGACACATGTCCCATAGTTTCTTTTTGAAAATGTAAAATACTCAATCACTTTTCTTTTTATATGGCATAATTCCTTTTACTGGCAATTTAGTATAATCGGTCTCCACAAAAAGTTTGACATTCTACTTTCTGATTACTCCATTTGTGTCTTATTTGTATAGCTTTCATTTTTTTTCATCTGTTAGATTTTCTCAAGGTTGTACATAATAATGTTTTATCGTTACATTGTATATCATGCTTTTATAGCTTTTTCCTGTATAATCAATTTTTATTTTCCACAAAAATATATTTTTTTTCTTGGTAACATTTTATTTCTTCATTTATAGACTCTTTTTCTCTTTACTCTTTTTCACCATACCCCAAAATTTATCTTATTTATACAATTTTACTCTAATCTGTTATTTATCCACTTTAACACTGCCCAAATTTAATGAAGCAGCATATACCACTGGGTTAATGAACCCTAAACCTCCTACCTCTTTATTTACATACAAAACTCCTCTTTTTATGGTCTATATTATAACATCGAAGTCTAAAAACATTGAATGTTAAAATATCGACCCCATTTAATCGAAACAACAGAAAAACGAACAGTCAGAATAGCAAATTTTTTCCAGGGGAAAAAATTTGCTGTTCCGACAAACATATACACAGCTCAAGCACACCAAAATAAATAATCCACACACATAAGACACAGCCCCTCACTATCACTCTTCAAGAGGAACCTTGATGAGTGGATGAGTAACAGAAAGTTCACATCGGGGATCGCACCAACAGCACTACTAGATAGGGGCCAAGGGTACTAGCTGCTAGTACAAGGGTCTAGGGAACTACTAAAGGGGCAGTGAATACCGCACAACGTGGCTGGGCTAACATATGCCTTCGGGCAAATAGCCCAGTACCAACCTATGAACATATACTTCACGAAACCCTACACTAAACCAGACATACACCACTAGCTACCCACCTACCTTAACCCAACCCTAACCCTAAGGTCCCTAACTATCGCACACTAACCTTACCCGCTCCCTAACCCTAACCCACCTACCCCACCCTAACCCTCACGTCCACACAATCGCACATTTACCTGACCCGTGCCCTAACCCTAACTCACTTAACCCACCCCTAACCCTAAAGTCTGTCACTACCGCACACTCACCTCACCCGTGCCCTAACCCTAAAGTCCCTAAATACTGCACACTCACCTTAACCCAGTCTGTTCGCTCACTTACCTTAACCCGGTCCGTAACCATCATACCACACTTACCTGAACCCAGTCCGTAACCTCCATTCACTCATTTCCCTAAAGCCAGTCCGTAAACATCGCATCACACTGCTGTAAATAGCGAAGCCATGGACCACCGAAATCTTACCCTAGGTAAAATTTTGATGTTCTGAGGCTTTGTTATTCTCATCTTTCGCACTAAAGGGTTCGATATTATAACATTCAAAGTTTTTGAACTTCGATGTTATAATATAGACCCCTCTTTTTATACAGTTTAATGTAAAACCTCATATAAATGAAAAAATATATGCAATAATTCCTTTTCAAATACTGTTGGCAACACAAATATACTTGCTAAGTATGCTATTTTTCCAATCAGTACTGAATTTATCAAATACACCTTTTTTCTGAATGATTTTGTGTGTGTGTGTGTGTGTGTGTGTGTGTGTGTGTGTGTGTGTGTGTGTGTGTATATGTATATATATATATATATATATATATATATATATATATATAGGTCTACTTTGGTCAAAATTTATTTCGTTGAAAGTTACATATGGCCTTTTCCCCACTGTAGTGCGATCCTGGAGTTAGAATATAAAGTAAGGAGGGTAGGGGGGGGCACAGGTCCCCCCTTTGGTGGGTGTGGGTCATAGCCCCCCCCCCCGCCTATTTTAAATGTTTTAAACCACAGACATGTATATTGACAAGTGCAATGATGAAATGAGTTTCAGTCAAATGAGTTTTCAGTGAAGCAAGCTTTCAGTCAAGTGTGCTTAGTGAAGTCACTTTCGGCCAAACGTGTTTTCTACCAAAGTAGACCCATATATATATATAGATATATATATATATATATATATGGGTCTACTTCATTTGACCTAACTTTCATTTGCCTGACACTCATTTGCCTGAGACCAAATGACTGACACTTCATTTGCCTGACACTTCATTTGACTGACAATTATTATTAGCAAGAAAATGGAATATGCCCCCTTCCCCACTCCAGTGCGACCCTGGAGTTAGAATATATAGTTAGGGGGGTGTGTGGGGCACAGCCCCCCACAACGGGGGGTGTGGGGGGCAAAGCCCCCCACTTACTTTTCTGTTACTAAGCAATATTACATCAAAAGTTAAGAATATTATATGAAATGAAGTGGGGGGCTTTGCCCCCCACACCCCCCGTTGTGGGGGGCTGTGCCCCCCACACCCCCCCTAACTATATATTCTAACTCCAGGGTCGCACTGGAGTGGGGAAGGGGGCATATTCCATTTTCTTGCTAATAATACTTGTCAGTCAAATGAAGTGTCAGGCAAATGAAGTGTCAGGCAAATGAAATTTCAGTGAAATGGTGTCAGGCAAATGAGTGTCAGGCAAATGAAAGTTAGGTCAAATGAAGTAGACCCATATATATATATATATATATATACACACACACACACACACACACACACACACACACACACACACACACACACACACACACACACACACACACACACACACACACACCACCTATGTTTACTACATCACCAAAACTTTTACTTTTATTTAAAACGGTCCCTATCACCTCTAGACACTTATTTATGCAAATTATTACTTCTTTCATTCAAATTTTGTTTTCTGCAATTATTATAATGTCATCTGCATATGGTAACAGAACTGGAATTCTTAACCCTTCAGGTGTTATATACCACACCTCCTTCATTTTTTAATTTATTTCACATACTGTCACATTTATAACTACTGCAAAGAGTATACAATTCATTGGACATCCCTGTCTTACTCTGCCCTTCATATGTACCTCTTGGCTTGACCAGCCATTTACAAATATTTTTACTTTATTACTACTATATGCTGACATATACAATTTCCTAACATTTTCAGTTATATTATGTTCTTTCATTATTAGCCATAACATTTCATGTCCACTTGTATCAAATGCCTTAGTAACTTCTCTTATCTTGATTTTTGCTTCTTCTTTTCTATTCATAATATCATCCACAATTTCTCTATGATTAATAATTCTTGACAACCCTTTCACTTTGCTCTGTATATAGGATCTTCCATAATAGTTTTCATTTTAGTTTCAAATCTCTTTTGTAGTATTTTCATAAAGAATTTATAATCATTATTACTCTGTCTTTTCTGTCTCCATTGTTTTAATTATATTCTTCTTTTTATGTTTCTTTTATTCTTCCATTTGAATTTAAGTATTCCGCATGCATAAGTCTTTATACATAAAACCTTAATTTGACCATTCACTCAAAATCTTTAAAAATATATACTTTTACCAGTTCCTTCAATTTTTGCATATTTCATACCCTATTCCATCTGGTCCTGCAGCCAAATCTATATTTACTTGTCCTAATACTTTATTTGGCTCATTAAAAAATCTTTTCCAACTCTTTATTCTCTTTCATTTTTACTTTCCATTTTTCACCACCTTCTTTTTTCATTAAACATTTTTTGTACATATTGTACTACACTATTCATATTTTTTCCTGAATTCCTTCTATTTCTCCTTTTACATTTTTTTATTTCTCTCATTACACTACCATCTTAATTTACTAATCTGCTTCTTTTCCTTGCAAAAATATCTTTGCTTACATAACCATTTTTTCTTGATATCTTTCATTTAATTATTTTATTTTGTGAATGAACTTTCTAGCATTAATCTGTAATTCTTCCAATGTATTATTCTATGTTCTTTTATGTTTTTCTTTCTCTACTTTTCCTCATATCATACCACCACTTTAAAAACATTATTTTTATATTTTTCCTTAAATATCATCCACCAGTCATTCATTTTTTATAAAATGTTCTCTTAGTAATATGATTTTTCCATAAATGTATTACTACTGTCTTTCCTTCTTCATTCTGTTCTTTCTCATTTATCTTTTTATTACTCTGCCTATTATTATATATTCCTTGTTTTCCTTTATGTCTAGCCATATTGCAAGATGATCAGAAAATCCTGTTTCAACTACCTCCCCTTGCCCTATAACTAAACCTTCTGATACTATAAAATAATTTATTTCAATTCTATACATACACCTTTAAATCCATGATTTTTTATCCCAAAGTTGTAACTTACCACATCTTAGAACTTCTAACATTTTTCTTATATCATTTCCTTTTTTTTTATGCTTATCACTTAAATCACAACTAAAGTATGCTGTTGTTATAATATTCATATTTATTGTCACATAGTCTAAAATCTGATGAGCTAAGCTTTCCCTTTATTTGCAATTAGTATAAGCATATAATGTTATAATTCTATATACTTGCTCTTTTCATTTTAAATTGACAATGGTTATGCTTCCCATTTTTGCTAAAGTTACATTTAATAATATTTACTGCATTTCTACGGCATATAGTTATTCCAGAACATCTTTAATTTTCCCAAATTTCAGATTACCTTTCCTCTCCATAGTTTCTCTGTTTGTAATTTTTTTTCATTTGTCAAAAATATCATGTTTTCTAATATAATGCCATCTACATCACATGTATTATACCACTTTGAAATCCGTATTCTTCTTACTATATTCTTAATACTATTCACATTTACAGAAAACACTCTACACTTTTCATTGTCCCTTAGATTCATGATTTCATAGCTAATTACTAAGCTAACTTTCTTACTAGGCCATTTTAAGCCTAGCCAATTTCTCTCCCAAAGGTAAGAATTAAACCCTGTACCTTGTGTCTATGAGTCTAACACATTAACTGTTATACTAACCCCCCAATCATCTCTTGTACATGCATTCTTTGTCATCCATTTCCTTTGTTTCTTTTGTACTTATCCCTTTAAATTTTCTTTTTCTGTCTTTTACCCTTTTACTAACAGAATTCTTTTTTTTTATTACCTCCCAGTTTATCTCTTCTTCATCACTTATTTCACAACTTTCTTCCATGCCCTCCTTATATTTTTATTTCATTTTTCTTCTCTTTTTACTACTTCTTTGTTCATTTTCTTCTCTTTCATTTTCTTTTTCCTTACTCTTATTTTTGCTCTTGCAGTCCTTCCATAAATATCCAACTTTGTTACGTTTATAACATTTCAATTCATATCTTTTTTTGCATCATGTCCCATTAACCCACAATAATATCATTTTCTTTTGTCATAGTTATCAAATATTCTTCTTTTCCGCAAAAAATAACTAAATAAATAATAAAATAAAATTTAAAAAAAAAGCATGTTTTGGGTTGTGCCCAGTATTTTACAATACCCATATTCCCCTCCAAGTGTATCATGCTTGGTATATATATATATATATATATATATATATATATATATATATATATATATATATAAAATTTTTCTCTTTCTATTTTAAACACAGTATTATAATTCAATCCACCAGTCCATAAACCACTTTTACCATAAACCTTTGCAGTGTCCAGTACTTCTTTACACAAAGTTTTCACATGTCCTTTCAAAGTTTCTCTTTAAAACCCTGTTTGCAATTGTACAGGAATTTCCTTTTTGGTTTCCCTTTTAAACACTTTCATCATATAAATATTCCATGGGTTACATTTGTTCTTTTTTTTACATTCTTCAAGAAACTTTTCCATTGAAAAAAATCAATCTTAAATATGGCTCAAAATGTCTGTTTGTCAGTAAGAATAAATGCACTTACTACATATGCCTTTTTACCCAAAGGAGCTATTAAATTGTCCCATACGTAATATCTGTCCATTTCTTTGTCTTCTTTACTTTGAATTCTTGCCATGTACTTCTCTTTTTCATTTTCTTCTGCTTTTTTTCTGCTACTTCCATTTTGCCTTTTTTTACTTTCTCTGCATATGTTTTCTTTTCAGTCTATCCACTATTCTTTAGGATTGTCTCTGCACCCTCCTTTTGCATTTTATCCATAATGTCTCTTTCATTTTCTGGCTCGCTCATCATCACTATTTCAGATCATTCCACAACCCTTCTGACTGCAGGGTTGTAATTATAAACCAGTCATTTTCTGATTCATCTCCACCAAACAGATTTCTTTGGAATATCTCCTCAGAATCCTGCATACATTCTATGATTTGATGCTGGCTTTCTCCTCCATTTCCCTCATCACTCCATCATCTCTTTCTCTCTCCATCTGCCTCCCATTTTTTCTGGGTCACCTCTGCAATTGGAATGGAAACAGGAAGTGCTCCTGCAAAATGGGTCCCACTCATGACAATGAGGAGTAGGGGAAGCTCCATGATGCCCTGGCTAAATTTCCCCTTTAGCTGGCTTTGTTTCATTTTTTACTGCAATACCACCTCTGGAGTCCCATGAAAAAAGGACTCTAGCCTAGTGGGAATAACTCACTCAACAAAGGAAAAATAAATAAATCTCATATTCTTTTCTGCATTATTCCCCCACCCTCGTTTTTTCTTTAATGTATTTATTTATTTTTTTATTTTATTTATTTATTTTACATTTGTTTACTGGGAAAGTCCAACTGGACACAGGTCCATTTTCACCGGAGGCCCAGGGAGAAAAGCTCCACATTACAATACATTACATGAGAGTAAAAAGAAGTAGAACATACATACATATGGTGTATATACACACAACAGGACATCATGCTAGTGATTAACATTTCTTACAAATGCCCTTTCCTATGCTTGGGCTGCCTAGTTAATCTCCCTTTTGAACCACATTAGTCTCTTGTAATCTCCCATCATAAGAACCTTTATTCATTCCTTTACCTATTCATCATCCTGTCTTTCAGCGTCTGGTAGTTAGTACATGTGGGGCACTAGCTCTCTTCCTTTATAAGAACCTTTATTCATTCCTTTACCTATTCATCATCCTGTCGTTCAGCGCCTGGTAGTTAGTACATGTGGGGCACTAGCTCTCTTCCTTTATAAGAACCTTTATTCATTCCTTTACCTATTCATCATCCTGTCTTTCAGCGCCTGGTAGTTAGTACGTGTGGGGCACTAGCTCTCTTCCTTTATAAGAACCTTTATTCATTCCTTTACCTATTCATCATCCTGTCTTTCAGCACCTGGTAGTTAGTACATGTGGGGCACTAGCTCTCTTCCTTTTTCCCCTTTATTAACTGCTAACCTTTAATGGTCATCAGTTTCTCTTTTCTTTGCTCTATTTCTTACTTCACACAACAATTTTTCTAATGTAAACTAGCTATCCTTTTCATTAGTTTACTTTGTGAGCCAGGCATTGTAGTCCCAAAGTTTATTCTTCATTTGCTGAGACAGCAATTAAGCTCCAAAAATTCCACTACACATCTGAACTCTTTGTATATCTTGGGTAATTCCCATGCCTTTCTTATGCCCATTAAACAGTTTTCCATGTCTGCTAATTGACAATGACAGGTGCTATGATGTGTCCACATCTTGCCATCCATTGGAAGCCTTCTCCCTTCTTGGCTTGCCATATGTAACCTCTGTACCAAGACAGTTATCACTGCCACACATCCACTCATATCTAGCTAGTACACCCAAATGATATTCCTCGCACTTGAAGTCATGAAACTAGATTCCCTTCCTTCTTTTTTATCGCCTGCCATCCCTACTACAGTCCTTCCAAGACTTTCTATTCTAGCATTCCTACCAACTTCTTCTTAGCTCTTTGTTCTGTCTGTACCACTTTTGGAGCTTGTTTGTCTTTTTATACCTGCGCTCATCCTTTAAGCTTCCTGAGAGTCTATAACTATCTCCTGTCTCCTTCTTCCTGCATTGCCCACTACCACCATCTCCTCCATCCACTTACTGTGCTTCTCCTTTCTATTTTACTTCCCTTGGTTAGGCACACATTAGTTTTCTGTTTTTCCCTATTTTCGGCATCTGGCTATTTCTAGGTTAACCTGTCAGTTCATATACCTCTCCACCTTTTGCCTTGTGCTGTTCCTCTTTAGTCACAGTCTCGCATTCTTTTTCTTCTGGTCTCCCTATTTTCTGTTCCAGCTCTGTTCTCCTACCTTGTGTTCCGTTTCACCCTGATGCAGCCATTCTTTTATCTCCCTGTCCCTCTCCTTACAGCTAACACTGGCTCTAAGATCTCCAGTCATCCTTCTCAGCTGATTTACCTGAACTTGTAGTATCTCAGTCCTCCTCCTGCAGACTCAGCACCTGCCTCTAATCCACGGGTCCCTAAGCCACACAGCCATGTCATAACTTCAGCATATTAACCACCTGTCATCCTGCTTACTTTTCTTCTTTACAGATTTTTCTCTCTTTTGTATTTTTATTTCTATTTTCAGTTATTGAACAGTCTGTACTGGCCGATTCCTAGCATATTCTTTACATGTACAACAGCTGCTTCTGGCTACCTTCACTCTACCAAATCCTTGTACATATGTTCAAAAACTCATATTTGCTTAAATAATTTCTTTTATGTTTTATGAGTAAACAATCTGTTTTTAAAACAGTTTCAGATACAGATTTTCTTGTTTAAAATGCACATATTATATATATATATATATATATATATATATATATATATATATATATATATATATATATATATAATATATATAAGTGTACCTTTGTTGAAGGCTGTGCATTAGGGCTGGCAACTCAGCACATAAAAATCAACTGCCAATCATTAGCGGACCGGAGTTCCGCTGTGGCGACCCCTAACCGGGAAAAGCCGAAAGACACAACAACATTTGAATAGATATAGCTAGATACATAACACATATACCAGACAGAGTATTGTTATTGTTTCTGGAATTACCCTTATTTTATTATATTCTAAACGTCTTCGATTTTGTCTGCATTCTTTTTCCTATTTTCTTTCATATTAATTATAACAGATGCTAACATTTAAGCACAATTTAGATTATATGTAAATCTGCATCATCACCCCCACACCCTCTTAGTCTGCACAAGAACAGCATCTTAATATTGCTGTCTCTTACGCAATTAGTGCCAGGTTTACTCTGAGGATAAAGAACCCATTTTTCCCACAAATTATTTGTTTTCTTTGATCCTCATATAGCCTTGTTAACCTCTACTTGGAATAATACATTTTTTGCTGTAGCTTCCTGCCTCGCTTGAATCAGTGGCAGGTCTTCTTATATCCATCTTTTTGTTTGTTTACAACCTTTTGGCAAATATAAGAGTTTATTTCTTTCTCTTTTAGAGATCATATCTTAAAATCTAAAAATCAAAGGCCATGCGCAACCTGAATAACTGGATGGGGAACATAAAATACACCCCTGGGATGCCACCTATGTCCCTGCTGGACAGTGGCATAGGATGCTGACTTCTTGGAACATGACCTAAATTCTTAGCTAGGCTTGTAAGGGCCTCAGGGCCAATAGCATAGTAACTTCCTATGATCCTATGCTGGAGTCAGTAAATGATCTTATTTATCTAAATATCTATAGCTTTTCTTGAATGGGCTAGAATTAAGGCGAAATGCTTCTTTAGGTGATCATTCTGAAAATGTATGAAAGCCTTATTTAGAATGTTGCATTTGTGGGTTAAGAAGGGGACATGAAAAGTCTACAATTCATAATTTCTAGCTTGTCATTTCTAGTATTAAAAAATAAAAACAAATACAAACTGTTCTAACTGATAAGCAAAATAAATTATAAGATGGTAAAAGTAACAAAAACCAAAACCATTTAATAGATTAAAGCAAACACAACATTAACAGTAAGCCCTTTCGTCCTTAATACAGAGTCTGAAGAAGTCTGTATTAAGGAAGAAAGTGCTTACTGTTAATGCTGTATTTCGCTGTGTTTGCTTTCATCAATTAAATGTTTTTGTTTTTTGTTCCTTTTACGATCTTATAATTTATTTCTAGTGTGAAGACAGAACTACATTTCTGTTGTTAATACTGACTAGTCCTCAGAGTTACTCCAGAATGTCTTTATTTATCCCTTTCTCCTTTGACTAGTTTTGTCTTATTTTCTTTTGCACCTTAATTAAGCATTTCTAGCCAGTGCTTATTAATTTCTTCTGCATCTTCAGATTATCACTGTATTCAGCAATTTCATAACGATCAGATCAGTATTTTCTTCTCTGAGGGTATTTCTTTGTTGCACCTACACAGGTTGCAGCGTCTTTACTGTCTGTTCCTGTACTCCATATGGCCATTATCATGACTTGTATTTTGCTGCCAGGCCAAGTATAGTGAAGAACAGACATAAACATCTCTGCTTCCTAAGTCTCTCTACTGCTCTCCAGCTCTGAAACTGTTTAGTATAGATCCACATATGTTGAATATCTTTTTCAGAAAAGTAAACCAACATTTTCTTGGAATTCTTGGAATTACAGTTACCCAAAAAGAAGGAATGACTATAAATATACTATAAATGTATATATAAATCCTATTTATCCTACTTCCCTGTTTACTTTTTATCCCCTCTAGCTTTTCTCCTTTTTCCCAGAACCCTCTACATCATTTTTATTTCTATTTTCAGTTTTTGAATAGTCTGTACTGACCGATTCCTAGCAATTAATTTCTTATTAACTCTTGCTTCTACCTGCGCAACAACTGCTTCTAGCTACCTTCACTGTACTACATCCTACACTAAAATACATCAGACTTAATGTAGATTTAACATATTTGTTCTAATTCATACATGCACTTGACGTATCATTTACATGCAGAACTAAACTATGCAGCTACATACTTCTTTCCTGTGGCTCAGCTTTTTATACCTTCAGCTTCTGACTACTTTATGTCACAAAAACAAATCTAAGTATGCAAAAAGTACCTTATTTTTGCTCTAAATTTGTGTCTCTTGTAAACATTCATTTATTAGTGTCGTTCCTGCATTGGGTTTCTTTGTAAAACTTTCTAAATATTGTTCTCTGTTTCTGTCTAAGGATATCACTCTCACATCTGCCTGTATTCAGTTTATAACTGGCATGGTGTATTTAGTCATCAATTATTTTACATTGCTAATTCCCTTAATCTCATAGGCTAACATCATCAGTATGTGATAAGTGAATAGACAGACCCTGTTTAAATGTCCTGCACAATAGTGCTTTCTCTGATTTACTGTGACAGTTGTTCCAGTTGAATAGTTGTCATGAAAGGAGAAAGATGGAACTCTTGACTAATATTTCTTGTTACCTTAATTAGCAGAGTCACTTTTCCATTAAACTGTGTCTGAGTTTTTTGTCTTTTTGTCTACATGTTCTGTAATAACTGCTGAAAAAATGAAGTAATTTGTTATTTACAAAAAAAAAAAAAAAATTAACATTTATCTTTATCACAGTCAAGTGTTTTGTACATCTGGATTAAGGAAAAGCATTAAAGATATCAGATACCTGTGTCTCTCACTGATGAAAACCACTTGATTTTCCATGCGTTAACTGTGTTACATTGCAGTGTAATTTGTTGTTTCAAGATCTTTGTAGATCATTTAAGAATCTACATCAACAAATAATCAGGGTCATATGTCACATTACCGTCCCAGTAATCAGTCAGGTACCTGAGATTTTGTAAAGTTATTGCTAGCTTAACAGTTAATGGTAGGTGATTCCTCCATATAGTCCCTTTCACATCAAAAAATATGCTTTGGACTAGCTTAACCTATAACAGTCCAGTCCATATTGTATGTGAAGACTATGGGGGGAATTTCAGAATACAACTCATGATCGCATTTTCCAATTCAGAGAGAGCCCTGCCACAGTGCTTTAAAAATATGATGTGCTTCATCATGGTAGACTGTATCTGCAGCCATGCTAGATGCAGTTATCTATGATACTTAGCCATGTGCTCTCCCGAGGAAATGTCTGCATTAAGACATTTACATAGCCAAGCAATTTAGAGATTCACTCAATTGCATAAGGAACATTTGCCGCCCATGTTAATGATCATTGCAAAAGCTCATGTTCAACCATCAAAATTTAGGTGGTGTTAGGGAGGGTGTGTGTGTGTAGATGTTAGGGATGTGTATGCATGTATGTCTGTGTGTTGCTGCATGCATGAATGTTTGTGTGAGTGTGTCTGCCTGGAAGGGGGATTAGTTAAGGGGTAGGGTACATGTGTGTGTGTGTGTGTGTGTGTGTGTGTGTGTGTGTGTGTGTGTGTGTGTGTGTGTGTGTGTGTGTGTGTGCTTGAGTTTGTTTGTGTGTGTGTGTGTGTGTGTGTGTGTGTGTGTGTGTGTGTGTGTGTGTGTGTGTACGTGTGTGTTTGTGTGTGTGTGTATGTGTGTGTGCGTGCGTGCACGTGTGTGGGTGTGGGTGCTTGTGTGTGTGTATATATATGTACATGTATGAACATATGAATGTGTGTGTGTGTGTATACATGTATGAACATATGAATGTGTGTGTGTGTGTGTGTGTGTGGGGGGGGGGGCTGTCATACCTTCCCACTCTCTGAGACTAATGAGCAAATCCTGCAGCACTGGTGTGGGGGGACAATAGATACCAGAGACGAGTCTTTACAGCTTGCTTTAAAGGCTCTTAAGAAACATAAAAAATGACTTTTGCAGCATGAACAATTTTGAGCAATTTATATCAAATCAAGTTTATATATATTAAGAAGGATAGTCTAGACAGCAGGCCCTAAAGGCCCCAAAAAAATATTCAAACCCTGTACCCTGTCAATGACGATATTAATCCTCTGTGCCACCGTTTGACACTAGAGATACTTAAAAATATTACCTAACTTTTTAGAAAATATGTAAAGT
Organism: Protopterus annectens; assembly: GCF_019279795.1. Classification (NCBI taxonomy): domain Eukaryota; kingdom Metazoa; phylum Chordata; order Ceratodontiformes; family Protopteridae; genus Protopterus; species Protopterus annectens. The sequence continues at coordinate 129,624,151 of NC_056748.1, read as the reverse complement.
GAAAGAGTGGTTAGGTGTACAATCGCTGCTCCTGTGCTCTCACAACACAGAAAGCAGCACCATTAAATGCAGTACACTAAGTAATTAGTATAGATTCTGTTTTTTTACATAATAAGAATTATGACGCTCTAATATCTGGTGTGATTCAGTGAGTGCAGCAATCCATGCATTATGAAGGACTAATGTCTGGCATGATTCAGTGAGTGAAACAGTCCATGCATTATGAAGGACTAATATCTGGCATGATTCAGTGAGTGAAACAGTCCATGCATTATGAAGGACTAATATCTGGCATGATTCAGTGAGTGAAACAGTCCATGCATTATGAAGGACTAATATCTGGCATGATTCATTGAGTGAAACAGTCCATGCATTATGAAGGACAGGGCAAATATAACAGGCAGCTGCAGGAGCTTCCTGTAAACTCAGGATGGACAGTTAAGAAGAATGGGGTGTGTCTGTGTCTGTGTGGGGGAGGCTTCAGTAGAAAACTAGGGGGAACAGTAGCTAACACTGGGGAATATTTACATTATTACTGGAACATACTTAAAAAGTTTATCACAGTGCACTTTACAGGCACTAAGATGAATGAAACTCTGACTTCTGGTATTACTGCCTGACCGTAAGAATTTGTCAAAATACCTGTCAACTCTACAGATTTTTGCAGAATGTCCAGATTTTTGCCTGATATTTTTGGTCTGTTCCTCATAAAAATTGTGTTTTTTTGACATCACACTGGGATGATCTAAGGATTAAAGTCACTAAATAATGACATGCATTTGTGTTTCAGACTACTTCATATCCTTCAGAAGGTGCATGCTAATATAAATCCTGTTATTCTAGCAACTTTCTAAGTTAAGTGCAATATTTAAAATGTGTCCCTATTTTTGTGCCTTTGCCCCCTATTTTGTCAGGCTTTGTCCAAATTTCTTGAGATAAAAAGGTGAGAGGTATATTTGTGACTTATGAGGGCAGAGACACAAAAACATATAAACAGACATCAGGGATATTCTGTTAACTCAGGGACAAGTAAAAGGTGTGTGTGTGTGTGTGTGTGTGTGTGTGTGTGTGTGTGTGTGTGTTGGGGGGGTGAATGTAGGTGCCTGTTTCAATGCAATGCATTGGCTACTGTGTTGACTACCACAGGAAAGTTCTGATTAGCAGCAGGTTGTAGTTAAGGTTGATAAAGAGACATGAGAATTAGCTGATAAAGAAGTGTAACGTTTCTGAAATGCAAATTACCACCTACCTGCTCCTTTTTTGTGCAGATATTACTGCCACCAGTGGGGGATCTTTCTTGGTTAAGATCTTTGTTCATCTTCAACAGAGACAAAATCATTGTTTTAACCGTGTATAGAGTATGTTCCACCATTTAGAACAGAATGAAAAAATAATCTAGTGGAATACATGGATACCTAGTCTGGAACTTTTTTAATATTTGTCAGTTAACTTAATCTAATCCATTGGCTTTTCAACTGCTACTTCACCTTATACATGGGCTGTCCTCATAAAATGTGTCTTTCTCCATTTCATTTTAAATTTTTACATTTAGAGAAATATTAAGAGTGATAAGATGTGTTGCTGGTATTCATAATTACTACAACCATTGCTTTATAATCCCTGACCCATGTAATAATGAGAAAATCATTACATATTCTACTATTTTCATCTTAAGTGTCATCACCCACCATTTAAAAATTCAGAAAGCATTTATTTCAGTTAAACAAAGCTTTCTAATAACGTTTATGGCATCTCTTTAATGGATACTTGAAAATATTACCTAAGTCTTTAAAAATATGTAAAGTGAAGGGGGGTTCAAATGCTGGTTTCATGATGCACAAAGCAGCATAATTAAACCAGTGCACTAACTAATCAGTTATATTTTTACAGAGAAAGGGTACTAAAATACATATAGTAAACCCCTGGCATACAAAAACAATAAACTGTTTATATGAAATCAGGATTTTATATATTATGCAAATGTTACAGCAAATTGGGCAAAACATGTTTAAAGTAAAACATTTAAGAACTACAATTTATCACCCTCAAACTGCTGTGTTAATGGAACATTTTAATAAAACTCTGAAGTCTATGCTAAAGAAGGCCATAGAATAAAATAAAAGCTGGGCTCGTTTATTAACTGGGAAAGTCTGACTTGGAACAATGACAATTTTCAGTGGAGGCTGGAGAAGAAATGCTCCAGAAGCATGTCTTTATAATGTGGGAGGAAACCAGAGCAAATCCACACAAACTCAGGGAGGAGATGCAGACTCTGCACAGAAGGCACTCCAGACAAGAATCGAAGCTTAGAACCTCTTGCTGTGAAGCAACAGCACTACTGCTGCACCACTGCTTTGTCCAATTTACTTCCTTGTTTCTTGAGTAGTATAAGAGAGGTACCCAAGCATTAACAAGGTTTACCCACTTTAATGATTGGGGGGATGGCATAATAGTTAAGCTGTTTACCTCGCAGACACAAGGTACAAGATTTGTTTATTACCTTTGAGGAGTATTGGCTAGGCTTAAAATGGCCTACAAAAGCACCTAAGCCTATTGCTTACCTATGAGCAACCGAGAAATATTGTAAATAGAAAAAAGTCAAGTTGTCTAAAAAATATAAAATAATAATATAATTCATGTCACATAGCAGCTCCTAGTTCTTAGCTCCTCATCCAAATGCCCTGCAAGTAAAACTGGAACGTAAAACTCAAACTAATATAAAGAAACTTTAATTAAACAATTAGCAAATTAAACACCCAGTTCTATAAAAATTAAAAGGTGTATGTATACTAAAGCAGACTAAGAAGATCAAGTTATTGAAACTTTTTAGTCCATATCACTTTTTAAACCAAGTGGGGATAATGTTTGAAATGTAATAATAAAAACAAAACACTACCTTTCGCTATAGGATTTGTTTAAAATTCCTGCCACCCCAACTGACTGTACATAGTGTTGTAAAATACATATTTCAATTCCTAATGAATCTTGTAAAATATTGCTAGGTATAGGTTCATAGGTTCATAGGTTCATACTAGGCTATCTGCCCGAGGGCATTTACAAGCCTAGCCCATCGTTTTGTGGCTTACGCCACCCCATTAGTACGGGGAACTAAACCCATTATTTTGCTGTGCCTCTGTCGAGCAATGACACTGAGGTAATCCCTGGGGTATATCTGCGATCTCCCATCCATTGGTCAAGATTTCTCTTGAACAAGGCCAGTGAGGTGCTCTGCCTCACATGTACCGGGATTTTGTTCCACAGCATAGGGAGTCTTTGGGTGATGAATCTATCCCTCCAGCACGTCCTATTAATAGTCGTGTCCAGGTTTAAGTCTCCCGCCCTTGTGGCTCTGATGGATCTGGATTTTTTTGAGGTGAAGCATATTCATCAAATCTGGGTTTGACATGGCCTTGTATGTTAGGCAAAGGTCACCTCTGAGCAAGCGGTGGCGACTGAGTAGAGCTGGAGTTCTTTCAGTCGGGCAGCATAGGACAGATTTTTGAGACCCTTTATCCTTTTGGTGAGGAACTTTTGTGGCCTCTCCAGCTGCTGCAAGTGTCGGGTCAGATAAATTCCGAATGGGGCATTGTACTCAATCATTGGTCTGATGAGTGATGAGTAAAGGGAGACTATGACCTCCCTTGATCTAGATGAGAAACCCTTCATGATAAGGTGGGCAATGTAGAAGGTCTTCCTAAATACTTTAGATACATGGGTGTCGAATGACAGACTACTATCAACCTGGGTCCCCAGGTCCCTGATAACTTCTTCTGCGCTCAGTGGATTGCCATCTATTTGGTAGCTAGGGGTAACCTTGTTTTTCCCGAAGGGTATGACTATGCATTTTTTGGCATTTAACTTTAGGCCGTGGCTCTGGCACCAGTTATCCGTTTCTGTGAGACCCTTCTGAAGGATATCTGTGTCAGATGTGTTTTCTACTATGGCGCCCAGTTTGCAGTCATCTGCAAACTTGGTCAGCCATAACCCTCCTGTGTTTGCTTGTACTTGGAGAAGTAGATGCCAAACAAGAGTGGGCCCAGGACTGAGCCCTGTGGGACACCACTTGTGACAGGCTTTGAGTCTGACATGGCGCCAGCAACTCTGACCCTGTGGGTTCTGTCACTCAGCCAGTTTGCAACCCATCTTGTGATGTATGGGTTGACATTTAAGCTGATGAGTTTTTCAATGATACCTGAGTGGGGTATTGTATCGAAGGCCTTAGCCAGATCGAGGTAGGCTGTATGGACTGCCTTTCCCTCATCAATGGCTTTGGTGACTGTTTCGAAAAAGTCAACCAAATTTAAAAGGCATGATCTGCCTTTGACAAAGCCAAACTGGGTTGGATCCAAAGTCTGCAAATTCCCTATGTCTTTATTTATGAGGTCCATTATGATCCTCTCCATGGCTTTGCAGATAAGGCTTGTCAAACTAATGGGCCGGTAATTTCCAGGGTCGGTGGAGGCACCGCCTTTGTGAAGTGGTACCACAGTTGCAGTGCGCCACTCCCTGGGTACGTATCCAGAGGTAAGACTTTGATTAAACAGCTGTCCTAGCTGTGGGTTTAATTCCTCATTGAGTTCATGGAGCATACAGCCGGGGACACCATCAGGTCCCATGGATGCTGTGTTTTTTGCTTTGGAGAGAGCAGTTTTCACTTGGACGCTGGAGATGTTTGGGGGGCTGCAATCGTTTGGTATAGATATCCCTCCTTTTGGGGGGGAGGGGAGAAGTTTGCACTGAACCTGTCAGCCAGTATGTTGGCAATGTCTGTAGGATCAGTAATCTTCACATCATTTTGAACTAGCTCTGAGCATATCTGGGAGTTTCCTCCCAGGTTTCTAACATAGCTAAAGAAAGCCTTATGACTGTCTTTTGAGTCTTTAGCTATTTTTCTCTCGAAATTTGCTTTGGAAGATTTTATGAGAGCTCTTAGTTTTTTACTTATAGTGATCAAGGGTGTCTTACCTTTTAGGATTTTGCTCTATCTTGTAGTAGCTTCCTCCTTTTGTTGTAGAGTTTGTTTATGGCTGGGGTCCACCAAACTGGACGCTTGCCTTTGGTACAAAGAGTCTTTGTTTTGTTTGGGATTGCCTTATCCATGCAGTCCTGTAGGTGCTGGTAGAAGGCATTTGTAAGTGATTCAGCGGCTTGAGTACTGTTTTCCGCCTGTTTCCGCTCGGGGGCCTTAAAGGAGACCACACTAGTCTTTAGAAGTGTGAAGTCGGCTTTTGAGAAGTTCTTTACTATGGTCTTTTTTATTTCAGGTGGGGGTGGGATGAGGACCTCCAGCGAGATTAGTTTGTGGTCTGATCTCACCAGTGAGGGGTACACCTCCGGTGTTGAACATTGTGCTCCCATGTTCGTGATGATGAGATCAAGTATGTTGTCTCCTCTTGTGGGGATGGTGACTAGTTGTTCCATGGCATTTGAATTTATGAATTCCAGGAACTTTTGGGCTACGGTGTTTGGGCTTGAGTAGTGTTCCCAGTCTATATTAGGGTAATTGAAGTCACCTAGTATGATGGTGTTTGGTGATACATTTATCCCCTCTAGTGTTTTCAGGAAGGCCATGTGAGGTTCCTGAGTTTGTGAGGGTGGCCTGTAACATGCTACAATTTGCAGAGCAGTCTTGCCTATGGTTAATTGCACCTGGATGGTCTCCGATGCATCGTGCGTTGCCACCAGTCTTGAGGTGTGGGTGTCCTTGATGAATATGGATACCCTCCTCCTTTCTTGGTATTATCCGGATTTTGGGGCCGGAACGCATGATATGAGGTAAAACCTGATAGCGCTGGGGTGCTCTCGGGAGCCTTGAACCAGGTTTCTGTCACAGCACAGACATCGATGTTCTCCATACTGAGAAGGGCCTCGAGTGCGTGCATTTTGAGATTTAGACTTCTGGCATTGAGCAGCATTACCCTTAGTTTTTTTCCTTTTTTATGTTCTAGGGTGGTAGGTTTAGAATTTGAGCCTTGCCTAAAAAAGGCACTATGGGGGTGGCAAGAGCCTTTGCCAATATCTGCATACTTTGTTTGGGTTTAAGTTTTATTTCCACAAATATGCCTAAAATGCATCAAATGGTGAAGAATCTTGTCAGTAATGCTAAACAACTACATCTCAATGACTTGTTTAATACTCTTTTTTATCATGTGATGGTTTGCCCAATAATGCTTTTTTTCTTGTGATTTAGATTTTTTTTGTATGAAATTAGTGGAATCTTTTTTGTTTATTTATGTATTTGTTTTTATTTGTGATGAATGTATTAATTTTGAATATGATATACATGTAAATATCTTTGTTCAATCTAGATGCAGATAATGTATGCCTTTTTTTAAATCAAGACAAGCCTTTTGATTTTGTTTCTCATGAGACCGAATGTTTAATGCACATTTTTGACAATAAAGCTGTAGTTTTTAATTTAGCTAGAAATCAGTGGTATGCCTTAAATAAATAAGTTAATGACAGAAATGTGGTAGCTAAACCTGCAGACAAGGGAAATTCTATTGTTATTTTACATTTTCTGACTTAAATGAGATTGCCCTCACTCTGCACAGGCAAAAGCAAATCTCCTAATCAACATTATCAAATAACAAAGAAAGCGCTCACGAGTTAAATGCAGCACCAAACTCTCAAACCGAGGTGCACTGCTCTTTGTGCCTTTTTCACTTTATTTATTTCGGGAAAAAAAGCTGTTCTCAAGCCCATATGCACATACCTTTAGGGTATATAAAAGCATATTTATAAGTGTTTTACTTCTGTAGAAGTCAGCCTCTGATAACTGGACACGTATGTTTAATATGCTGGGGTTAAACTGAATGCTTTAAAAGAAATATTGTTTTCAAAATGTGCTGATATATTTCTCCTTTGATTTAAACATTGAAAATGAGTATTGAACTATTGTGTCAGCTCAAACGGCCTGGTAAATCCCCGTCTTGTCTGTCAACAATGCAATCTATTTATCGGGTCTGTATTATGAAATCAAAAAGTGATGTAATAGAATGGCATTTACATCGAAAATGACGTTTATCAAAGTTGCTATTGAGGGGGGCACCCCCCCCCCACTAATTATATCTAACAACTCCGAGATCACACTACAGTGAGGAATGGGCAAATTTTCTGATCTTCACTATACTGCGCTCTCACTATAAACACCTCGATGAACGTCAGTTCGATGTAAAGTGCTGTTTGATTAAATCACTTTTCGATACTGTGATACAGACCCCTATTTATCCTGTAGTAAACTGAATTGCCCCTCGTCTGGTCAGGATAAAACAGATGAACAGTTGTGTGTTCAGTTCAAGCCGCTTTATTATATTCAAACACATCAGGATTGAGGCTTAGTAACTTAAACTTAAATAAACTTGTAAACAGACTGACTACTGCACTCATACATGTTAACACTCTGTCTGTTCACTCAAAATGGCACTGCTGCCTGTATGTGCTCTCTATTTATATGCAAGTGCCCTCACTTTGAAATGCTTCTTAAAGTTACAACACACACTGCTGTTCTACATCCTCCCTCTTTGAGAAATAAGTCATGCACAGTAATAATGACAACAATCATTGACATGCAATTGTACAGAAATGATCCTTTGACATGCAATTATACAGAACTAATTACAAATGAAACAATCATGTCCAGGATGCTGTGTATTTTACACTAGATTTGGAAATATGACCTGATTGTGTGAGATAAAAACTAGGACTGGGTTTAGCAACAAGGACTGTCTTTAATGAATGCTCAACTTCAGGGACATCTGGGACATCATCAGGAAAAGGAATAGTTACTGAGACATGTCCTTCAATGGGAAGATTTTCTGGATTGCTCTGCGATCTAGAGTTTGTATTATAAGTACAATGCTGCGATATTGATTCAGACACCAGAAGAAGATGCCTGTAATTTTTTCTGTTTTCTATACCCTCCAATTCTACTAAGTAAGATCAGCTTGGCACATACACCTCTCACTTGACCAGTTCAATCAAAACCTTTCGCCATTTGCATCCTGACTATCTCTCCTTCTTTCAGTGGACGACAATATCTGCTCATTTTATCACAGTTGGACTTCTGAAATTAATGCTTTTTGAATAGTTGGGCCTTCATTGCTCTGGTGTTTTTAGCATTAGGCACCAACAAACTGAAATTGATAGGCAAGGTTGTTCTGGTTTGCCTAGACAGAAGTCTCAGAGCAGGTGAGCCAAGTAAATTGTCATGGGGTATATTTCTGAGATTAAGCAAATTCAAGAAAACATCAGTATTGTCACTTTGACCTCTCTAGTAATTGCTTTGCACTTTGTACTGCACGTTCAGCTAGGCCGTTTGACTGTGGGTACTCAGGACTACTGGCAACATGGATAAAGTCCCACTCTTTTGCAAATTTCAGAAATAGCTGACTAGTAAACTGGGCACCGTTGTCAGAAATAACTTTGTGTAGACTACCACGGACTGAGAACTGACATCTCAACTTAATAATGACAGTACTGGATGTTAGGTTTGGTAGCAGATCAGTCTCAAACCAATTCAAATAAGAGTCTACCAACACTAAGTAATGACTATTCCACTCGAATATGTCAGTGGCTATTGTTGACCAAGGTAGTTCAGGAATCTGGCTTAGCTGAAGTGGCTCTTTTTGCAAATGCAGTTTAGTATTATTGCATACTGAACAAGATGAAAGTATTTTATCAATATGTTTTGACATAAGGCCAGAATACTAGTCCTCTTGCCCTTGTTTTAGTAGCTTCAGAACCTGGGTGGCCATGATGCGACACTGGGATGTACTCATGTTGTAGGAAAGTAGGAATGACAACTTTAGGACCTTTAAAATGATACCATCTTCCATCAACATCCTAATCTCTGTAAGGAAAACAAGGTTGCACTTCTGTTGGTACACAAGATTGCTTTGGCGGCCATCCAACATTGATGAAGTGGTTGAGCTTTTGCAAAATTGGATCAGTCTTTGTATGATCGCTTAGCTCATCAAATCTTGTGGTAGAAAAAGGACACATTTCCATGACATCAAAGTCAAAATTCTCTGCATCAAGCTTTTCTGTGGTATTTCTGGGTGATCTGGATAAGGTGTCAGCCAGATAAAGAAAGTTGCCATTCATATCGATCATTTTGAAGTTGTACTTTTGTAATCTGAGCATTATTCTTTGTAGTCTTGCTGGAGCTATGTGCATAGGCTTCTTTAAAATAGTGACTAGAGTTTAATGTCCAGTCCCAATCAGGATAGCTCAGCCATAAATATAATCATGGAACTTCGAACATGCGAACAAAATTGCCAAAAGTTCCTTCTCAATTTGAGCATACTGAATCTCAGTTTGGGTAAGAGTTCTAGATGCAAAGGCTACTGGTCTGCCCTCTTGAAGAATAACTGCACCAAGACCGAATTTTGAAACATCATCGGAAAGAATTACTAGTTTGTGGATATCATAGTATCTTAATGTAGGTGGACTGGCAATTTTCTGTTTCAGGTCATCAAATGCTCTCTGTTGTTCCAACCATGACCAGGTAACATTTTTACATATCAGCTCTCTTAAGGGTGCTGGTAATTCACTGAAATCTGGTATAAACTTGCCCAAATAGTTAACTGTACCAAGAAAACGCTGTAAGGCTTGGACATTGTCTGGAGCTGGCATCTCAAGAATGGCTGTTTGGAAGGATCTGATCATAAGCCTGAACTAGAAAATAAATTACCTACATAAGTAACTTCTGGTAGCCTGAATTTACATTTTGGAGGATTGAGCTTTAGATTAACTTCACATGCTCTTTCCAGAACTTTCCCGAGGTTTCTGTCATGCTCTGCTTCACCATTGCCTCCAACTAGTAAATCATCTACTATTTTATCTCACGGATAGCCTGAAAAAATTTGCTCCATCACACGCTGAAAAACTTCATGTCAAAAGGCATTCGGAAAAATCTGTGTCTACCAAATGGCATGCTGAATGTAGTCATTAGTGAAGATTAGCGATCAATCATTACTTGCCAAAATGAACTCTTCACATCTAAGACAGAAAAAGCAGTGGCATTTGGCATGAGGGTAGCAACTTCCTCGACTGTTCACATAGGATGGTGGGGTCTCTTTAATACTTTGTTTAAGTCTCTTGGGTCAATACATATTCTGATTTCATCTAAGCTTTTCTTATGAGTGACTACCATGAAAGACACCCATTCCGTTGGTTCTGTAACTGGACAAATCACACCGTGCTGCACCGTTTTATCTAACTGGACTTTGACTCTGTCCTGCATAGTTATCAGAACTCTTCTCACTGGTCTGACTACTGGACTGACCTCTGGGTCTAACTTCATGGAGTACACGACTGGAAGTTTATCTAGCTTGTCTTCAAAAAGGGGGGGGGAGAAGGGGGAGAGGGAGGTATTAACATTATGGCATCCCACCCCCACCCCCACCCCTACTAATTCCCACTGTACTGATTATGATTTAGGAGATAGTGTTTTACAAACTGGTACTACATATACATTTAGGAATTTTTCTATATACAATTTTAGTGATATTTCTATTAACAAAGTGCATTTCGAGTTGCTCAGTAAAGGATTTAAATTCATTCCCTATACAAAAGGGGATTTAGTACAAACAATTATTGATATGAAGTTGTTTCTTAGGAAGGTGAATTTGAAAGCCATTTTGCCACCCATGCTCCCTGATTCTGATCTTCAGCACCCTACCCTTACCAGACATAGTATTTTTAACCCCCCTTTCCATCCACAAATTAGGAACCTGGATATGGTCCTTGAAAAAGAAATCAGAAAGTAATTTGATCAGAAAATTAAGGAATGTAACCTTTCTAAACAGGAACAAGAGATTTTGAATGAGTTGAGGTGGAATACTGGTATCAGAATTATGAAACCAGATAAGGGAGGGGGGTAGTTATTATGGATAACATCATTTATGAAGGGAAAATGAACAGCATCCTCAGAGAGGAAACGAAATATAAGTGTGTATCACTGAACGAGGTGAATTTAGCCTATTATAAGATAGATACTATACTGAACAATAAGATGATGGAGGGCACTATTGACAATAAAATGCACACATTTTTATGTGTACCTAAACCGAAAATTCCTTTAATTTTCGGAATACCGAAAGTGCACAAGAATGTATGTGACCCCCCCATTAAGACCAATAGTAGCAGCAGACAGTTCAAAAATGCTTCCCATGGCTAAATATATTGATATAAAGACGAAGCATATATGCAATGATAACAAATATATACTTAAAGATTCATGGGATTTATTGAGATGTATCACCCCTGACCTTATGTCCGAAGATCTTATTTTTGTCACAATAGATGTAATTGATCTTTTTACTTGTATACCCCATGATGAAGGGTTACGAATGTTTGAAGATATGATATTTGCTGACAAAATTCTTACACATTCGGAGAAAATAGCAATTGTTGAATTTGCTGATACGGTACTTAAGTACAATTTTATTCTCTTTAATGGGGAATATTACCAACAAGTACAGGGAGTATCAATGGGCGCAGCATGCGCACCTACTTATGCTAACATTGTGTTAGCTAGTTGGGAGATTTCGCATGTTTTGAACTCAATATATAACCAGTACTGGTTACTATATCGCCGTTATTTGGATGATATTGTTATCTTCTGGATAGGTGGTAAGGACAAATTATCTGAATTTTTTGATTACATTCAGAGTACTACAAACTTCTTGAAATTTACATACACTGCTTCTACTGATAGGTTGCAATATTTAGATATAGAAGTTTATAAAAATTTGAATAAAAACGATTTTGAAACTAAGGTATACAGAAAAAGTACATTTTGTAATTCCTTCTTGCACTACACTAGTGCACACCCCCCACACTGCAAAAAGAATATAGTGAAGGGGCAGTTTGTGAGGGGGTGTCGTATGACAAGCAAGGATGAAGATTTTCAAATTGAATGCAACACGCTTGAAGGGATGTTTTGTGCAAGGGGTTACCCACCCGAGTTTGTTAAAAATATTAGAGTAGAGGTTGAACAATGTAGAACAACTAAATTCAAACCTATAAAAGGCTGTTTGATGGATTTCAAAGGCAGTACTGAAGATATTGGAAACAATATTAAACATAAAAATAATAAAACACAAAATGCAGAAGCACACTATGAGTCTGCTTTGATTTTGGAATATAATATGTTTAACTCTAAGGTTAAAAAGGTATTTCAGACTGAATGGGATAAATTTGTATCCTTTTCAGACATCAAGAACATTAATGACTGTATCCCCAGAATAGTTTATAGGAATGCATGGAGTATCAAAAAGATACTGGAGAACAATAAAATAAACAATTGCGACAATTTCAAAAGTATGACAGTACTGAGTAAAGTTAAAAATGGAACTTTTAAATGTGGACATTGTAAGCAGTGTGAATATATTTCTAACAAAGGAGAGATTTACTTGAATGGCAGGGACATCATTATTAACAGTACAGGTTATTACAACTGTGAAACAAAGGGGGTGGTATACATGGCTACATGTGTAAAATGTAGTTCATTTTATATTGGTAAGACGGAGAGGGTGCTGAAGAAAAGAATTTATGAACACACATACGAAATATCTAAATTTAAGGAAACTAATGCCCTGTACAAGCACACTAAAGCATGTAATGGTTCTAAATTCTTATTTTTTGTGCTTGAACAGGTTAAAAAGGAAATGAGAGGAGGTTTATGGGAGGAATGGCTTGAGTACAAAGAATTATGGTGGCAAATTTTGTTAGAAGCCACCAGGACACCTGGGTTAAATGAACACATATCTTTGTCCCCTGTTTTAAAACTAAGAGCAGCTAAAATATAGATTAAATTTAGCACTTTCATTATTTAAACAGTAGATGGTGCTAGTTGCACAAAGTAAAACACAATGAAAGCACAATAAATACTATGTACTTCAAATAATGTCTTTTTACTTAACTTTTATGTTATTTATTTAAATAATTTTAGTAGAAAAGTTCACTAACTATGATATACATACAAAGTATGTGGAGACTTTAAAGTTTTTAGAGGGAGATAATTGTTCTTAAGATGATTCAATATGTTGTGATGAATTTTGAATGAAGTTTTGTTTAATATACATGAGCTACAGTTTTTAACTGGATGATGCAGGATGCAAACAGTGTTATTGGTTGAATCACATTTAATTGTACTATATAATTATCAATTAAGTTGAATCAATTTATCTGATGAAGTCTTTCTATTGTTGTGGACGAAAACGCATCTGTTTTTTTAAAAGCGTTTATGTGGATTACTTGTGTTGCTGAATTAAAGTTTTTGTAGCTGGTACGCTTCCTGTTCCATCTTTTTGGATTTCTGTACCAAGAAAACGCTGTAAGGCTTGGACATTGTCTGGAGCTGGCATCTCAAGAATGGCTGTTTGGAAGGATCTGGTCATAAGCCTGAACTAGAAAATAAATTACCTACATAAGTAACTTCTGGTAGCCTGAATTTACATTTTGGAGGACTGAGCTTTAGATTCACTTCACATGCTCTTTCCAGAACTTTCCCGAGGTTTCTGTCATGCTCTGCTTCACCATTGCCTCCAACTAGTAAATCATCTACTATTTTATCACACGGATAGCCTGAAAAAATTTGCTCCATCACACGCTGAAAAACTTCATGTCAAAAGGCATTCGGAAAAATCTGTGTCTACCAAATGGCATGCTGAATGTAGTCATTAGTGAAGATTAGCGATCAATCATTACTTGCCAAAATGAACTCTTCACATCTAAGACAGAAAAAGCAGTGGCATTTGGCATGAGGGTAGCAACTTCCTCGACTGTTCACATAGGATGGTGGGGTCTCTTTAATACTTTGTTTAAGTCTCTTGGGTCAATACATATTCTGATTTCATCTAAGCTTTTCTTATGAATGACTACCATGAAAGACACCCATTCCGTTGGTTCTGTAACTGGACAAATCACACCTTGCTGCACCGTTTTATCTAACTGGACTTTGACTCTGTCCTGCATAGTTATCGGAACACTTCTCACTGGTCTGACTACTGGACTGACCTCTGGGTCTAACTTCATGGAGTACACGACTGGAAGTTTATCTAGCTTGTCTTCAAAAATATCAGCATACTCTGTGAAAATAGCGTTGGTGAAACTGAAACTAGGACATGTCCTTCATTTTTAAACTGTCCCTGAGACCTAATAATGACTATACAGGTCTTTTGACTACATAAAATTGCAATCAGTAACTGTTTCCAGCTGATTAGCATGAAAACACTACTGAGCCTTCAGTTTAAGTCTCTTCACCTCCATAAGCAACAAGCTTCACACAATTGGCCAAATTGTTGTTCACCAGCACTTACTCTAGAAAATGTTTATGCTGACTTAACATTGCACTTTGAACCAGTGGCCATTTTGAGCTCTGTGGGTTTACCATTAATCAGAAAAGTATGAAACAATTTGTTTTTTGCCAACAAATCTACTGCATTAATCTTTTCACCAACCACTGATACACATCTACATAGAAAGTAGATTTGCAGCTTTCTATATGATAAACTTACTTTTTTGAGTGACCTTTCCTAATAAATTAATGAAGCTTGCTTGATTTACAAAGCTTTTGGAAGTGGTTCCATTTTTTACACCTGTGGCATTGCTGACCAAATGGTAAGCACTTTTCTCTTTTGGACTTGTGATTGGCACCACAATTATGAAGGTTAACAATGAGACTTGACTTGTGTTTTGCTGAATCACCCTTGTGCTACACTGAGCATGTCTGTTTTACTGAGCTAGTCTTAGAACTTGCTGGAAAGGTATGGGGTCTCTCTGGAAATCCCACAGGGGCTACAGCTGCCATGTGCTTAGGCCTTTTTTTTCTTAGCCATATGCTGCATACTGTCTACATTCACTCTAAAGACTGCTGAAACCATGCTCTTATCACTTGCAAGCATGTTTGTGTGCCTTTCTGTAAACTTGTGTATTTGACAAATCTATATGGCTTTGCTCAACATTAAATCACTATCTCGAAGCAAAATCTTTTTCACTGCAGCATTATTAACAACACACACAAGCCTGTCCTTTATCAACTCATCTTTCAAATCACCAAATCTGCACATTTTAGCTTTGTATCTCAAGTCAGTAATGCAAGATGCAAAAGTTTCACCTGACTTTTGTTCTCTTGTATAAAATAAGTGCCTCTTCAATGTAACATTTGTCTTGGGGTTACACATTTCTCTAAATTTATGTTTCAAGCACTCAGAGTCCTCCCTTGATTCAGCTTGTACAACAATATGGCATTTTTCCGCTTCTCCTGCATATACTGCTGGTGCATACACAAATGAACGATCTCTTTCAATGGCTTCTGACCCTACTAGTTTAAGCAGAATAAATGCCCTTGTACGTGCATCTTTATAAGAAAAAGCTGCTTGTATGAAGATATCATATTCCTGCTCAAATACTCTCCAATTCTCTGCAATATTATGATCAAACACAAGTGGACCGGGTCTGCAAAATGCCTCTACCATGCTAACACATAGTAATAAAGACCATTGGAATTATGTGTGAACATATACACGTATACATCAGAAATCTATGCCAGAAACTTGTAATTATGCTCAACAGAACAATAGACTCTCTGAAATAACTGCACTTTGCAAAACTACCCTTATCAGTGTAAGAAACACTTCAAAATAACTGCACTTTGCGAATCCTTTGAAATAATTGTACTGCAATAAAGCACACACTGCAAGCACTTTGCACACTCTGAGATACTTCAAACAACTCTAATTATTCTTTCAATAGCTTTAGTCAATGCGAAATAATCGCTCACATAAAAAATGTGGTTGTTTACTAAAAAAATGCAGTTACTTTGCTTTTCCATGCTCATTTTACCCTTTTATTGTACTCATTATGCTCATTTGACTTCCATCATGCTCATTATACTTTTCTTGTACTTGTTTTACTTTTAACATGCTCATTATGTAAATCAGAAGTAGTTCTGAATGCTCTCATAAGTATTTTGAATAACGTTATCAAATATCATGGTTTCGACCATTTCGTTTAATCAATAATGTTTTGTGCTTTTTGCTTGATTAATAATAAGTTTTGTGCTTTGTGAATGCTTTGTATCATTTTCTTTATGAAATAAATCATTTATATAAGTTTTTTGTTACCTGAAATTGATTTCTGACATTATTAATCATTTGAGCAGGTTGGGACGAAATTTCTAACAGCATTTCATTCAAATGCACTACTTCTGGTACCATGCCGTTCAGGTATTCTAGTTCTAACACCATGTCATTCAGACATCCCGCTTCTGGCACAATGTAGTTTGTCTCGTCAGGATAAATCAAACAGTTGTGGGTTCAATTCAAGCAGCTTTATTATATACAAACACATCAGGACTGAGGCTTAGTAACTTAAACTTAAATAAACTTATAAACAGACTGACTACTGGACTCATACATGTTAACACTCTGGCTGTTCACTCAAAATGGCACTGCTGCCTGCATGTGCTCTCTGTTTATACACACGTGCCATCAGTTTGAAATGCTTCTTACAGTCAGAACACATGCTCTGTTCTACATGAATGAAGAGTTCATCTTTTTATGTTTTTTTTTATCATTACGAATGTTACAAAATAGCAGCCTGAACCATTTGCTTAGGCCTTTATCTAACCTGTGACTTTGGTTAGAACATAGAAATATGGGAAATAGCTGCCTTTGACATTAGCATTGAAACAAGTTGTATAAAATGCTGCTGTTTAGACTTTAATCATATCTGCACATCTTAACCAGCCTGAAACTCTTAGTTTAACTCCTTTGCCAATGTGACTGCAGTAAATATTGGCAAAAAATTGGAAACTGCTACTTTTTAAATATCGTGGATAGGTTACTTTGTTACTATACCCAGGATTTAATAAACTCTGTGTAGGCACTGTGTAGAGCCTACAGGGAATGTATCCATGTCCACAGCCATGGTCGCCCCTCTGCAGTGCACCATGCATATTAATGATGGCACAGGAGAGCCAAGGAACATGGATATTGAATCAGTGTTGTCTGTTCGTTATTTATTTTTTTAAATGCATGGTTGCTAGGTGCGGTGCAGATTGCAGCAATGCCAAGCTGTGCTCACATGTAGACAGCTGACACCTGACAGACATCTAAAAATTGAAACCAGATGTTATTAATTATTTATTTATTGGTTTGTTTAAACATGTTTGCACAGCACAGCATGGTGCTCAGCATTGCTAACAGGTAGCTCAGTGGTATATGTGAAGGTATAGCGGATTGCTTAATATCCACATAACTAAATGGGTAGAGTTATGGCTGTATGTGTAGTAGGTTTATGGTTTGAATACATGGAAGTCAGAACTTGACTGTATGTTTGTTGCACACATTATGGACAAAATTTTAAAATATGGCTCCACTATGTTATGTGCAACTGTGCTCAAACCTGCTAAGCACCTCATAAACATGGCAACAGCTGCCAATCTTTGTGCAGTGCTCAGCTCTGCTTGGCTGGTTTGTGCACTGCTAAGCAACGTGGCACTTTTTTGAATATTGGTCAATGATGTCTAAGGGCAGGAAAACAGCCTACCCTAAACTCTTCTACTCTAAAGTCAAGATACTGTCACCTGCTCTAATCTACAATCTATCAAAATTCATGCCTGGCAGACCAATATGGCTAAAGGATATCTGCTTCAACAACCTAGTCCAAGCTGGTGATATCCATCCTAACCCTGGTCCTACATCTTTTATTAACAACACTCATCCCTTACCCTCTTCCTCCTATCTTAACACCCTAAAGATTTTTGCAATTAATACACAAAGTCTATACAACAAAGTGCACCAATTTCAAGCTTGGTTAAGCCATAACCAAGCAGATATCTTAGCCATCTCTGAAACCTGGCTCAAGCCCTTTATCTCTGACTCTGAGATTCTGCCCCCAGGATTTCATTGTCTCAGAAATGACCGACTAAATAAAAAAGGTGGAGGCACTGCCCTAGTCTACTCCAACCTTCTTACCTTAATTTCCCTCCAAATTCCAAGTCCTCAATTCCAGAATACTGAACTAACTGCTGGAATTCTAAAACTAAATAAACATAAAAATATCTGCATCATTGCCCTATATATCTCACCTGGTAATAATATCTCTACACTTGAAAATATTCTCCTATGGGCCTCTACTGAAATTAACTATGAAACTTATATCCTTGGTGATGTGAATATTGACAGGAGTAAAATCAATTGTCCTTCTCCCTCCCTAGCCATTAACCTCTATAACTTCACTCAAATAATCCTCTCCATCACTCGACCTAACAAAATAAACCCTCCTAGATCCAGTATAGATTGGATCCTAGTCTCAGATCCAAATAAAATAACCAATTCTGACACAATTCGTAATACCTTTAGTGACCACCTCCCAACCTTCATGCATCGCTCAACTAGTTCCTCCCCACACCAGCATCAGTACATTCAAACTCGTAACTTCAGTAACTTCAACCCAACTACTTTCTCAAATACTTTCAAACAAATGAACTGGCAAATTCTAAACATCCTTCCTCTTGACAAGGCTATAGAATACTTCAACTCTATATTCCTTGGTACTTTAAACTCACTAGCCCCACTAAGAAACAAAAGGATAAAAACTAAAACTGCTCCTTGGCTATCCAAAGAGACAAAACAGATTATGCACCACAGAGACAAACTATGGAAGCTTTACCAAAACAATAAACTGGACAATACCTTGCACCTATATAAACAGCTCCGCAACCATGCAAAACGACTAATCACCAAAGACAACAAATTCTACTATATCAAACTTCAGTCCAATAACAATAAAAACCCCCATAAATTCTGGAACTCAGTAAACTCACTCCTCAATCCAGGCTCCAAGAATAATCCCTGTCCTGACCCAAGTAAATCTGATTTCGAATAAGGCTCTGACTTTAACTCATTTTTCATAGACACTATTACTACCCTCACCAAGACATTTTCCAATAATAAGCCAACTGCTCTACAGTCTCCCCCTTCTAACTCACCTCATCTGTTTGAACTCAAGTAATTTTATAAAAAAACTTTTGTCCAAACTTAAACATTGATCTAATGCTCCCGACAATATTCCTTCTTCCTTCCTAAAATGTGCTGCTGATGGCATTGCACTCCCAATCAGCATCATTATCAACCGATCCATAAAAGAATGGATCTATATTAGAACACCGAACATTCAAAATGTTGAGTGTTCTAATATCGAACCCTAGCAATCGAAAAAAAAAATATCGAACATAACCCATATCTGTTTTCCTCAAATGAAACTGTGTGATCCCTACCTTCAAGCTTAATGAATTTGTTAACTTTGCATGATATTGAATGCATTTATGAGTAACTATTCTACATAAGATCTTTAATATTAACTATCATTTGTATCTAAATTGTATAATGCATCTTGGAGCTTTTCTCCCTGGGCCTCCACTGAAAATGGGTCAATTCGGCCCAGTGGACTTCCCCGGTACTCAAATTGAAAATAAATTAAATAAATAAATGCTCTTCTCCCCCACTCGCAAAATCTCCTCACCACCCTCACAATAACATCCAACAATGGTACCATAATTTTCCCAGAACCTAGCACTAAACTATTGGGAGTAATCATTGACAATAACCTTAAGTTCGATGCTCACATAGACAAAACTATTAAAACAGTCAACAAAAAACTAGGCTCTTTATATAGGAACAAGAAATTCCTAACCCCATCTACTAGAACTGCTATTGTCCGTACACATCTGCTGTCAACCCTTCTTTATGTCTCAACCATCTTTGCTAACCTATCCAAATCAAATCTCAATAAATTGAATAGCTGCTATAATAACATTGCAAGATTTGCCACAGGGCCAGCTTTTAGAACACATCATGTTGAAGGAATATTTAACTGAACTGGCAGTTTTAACTCTGCTCTTCAGTAACTTGAACTGAAGTTAGTGTTTGCTGAATTTTGTTATTTGCTAGTAATTACAGGTGTGGGGGTAGCCACATTCTTTGATTTCCTGTCCTTGCCTATTTAAGTGGTACAGTGTGAAATATTTTCTGCTTAAAAACCTCAGCTTTGGCCGGCTAAGAACTTGGTTATATTCAACTGGACGTATAAGAGAATTTAAGTACCTTTATCTGCACTTTTTAAAAAAATACAGTATTTAATTTGATTTAAACTGTGTTGAAGGAATATTTAACTGAACTGGCAGTTTTAACTCTGCTCTTCAGTAACTTGAACTGAAGTTAGTGTTTGCTGAATTTTGTTTTTTGCTAGTAATTACAGGTGTGGGGTAGCCACATTCTTTGATTTCCTGTCCTTGCCTATTTAAGTGGTACAGTGTGAAATATTTTCTGCTTAAAACCTCAGCTTTGGCCGGCTAAGAACTTGGTTATATTCAACTGGACGTATAAGAGAATTTAAGTACCTTTATCTGCACTTTTTTTAAAAAAAAATACAGTATTTAATTTGATTTAAACTGTGTTGAAGGAATATTTAACTGAACTGGCAGTTTTAACTCTGCTCTTCAGTAACTTGAACTGAAGTTAGTGTTTGCTGAATTTTGTTATTTGCTAGTAATTACAGGTGTGGGGGTAGCCACATTCTTTGATTTCCTGTCCTTGCCTATTTAAGTGGTACAGTGTGAAATATTTTCTGCTTAAAAACCTCAGCTTTGGCGGCTAAGAACTTGGTTATATTCAACTGGACGTATAAGAGAATTTAAGTACCTTTATCTGCACTTTTAAAAAAAAAATACAGTATTTAATTTGATTTAAACTGTGTTGAAGGAATATTTAACTGAACTGGCAGTTTTAACTCTGCTCTTCAGTAACTTGAACTGAAGTTAGTGTTTGCTGAATTTTGTTATTTGCTAGTAATTACAGGTGTGGGGGTAGCCACATTCTTTGATTTCTTGTCCTTGCCTATTTAAGTCGTACAGTGTGAAATATTTTCTGCTTAAAAACCTCAGCTTTGGCCGGCTAAGAACTTGGTTATATTCAACTGGACGTATAAGAGAATTTAAGTACCTTTATCTGCACTTTTTTTAAAAAAAAATACAGTATTTAATTTGATTTAAACTGTGTTGAAGGAATATTAACTGAACTGGCAGTTTTAACTCTGCTCTTCAGTAACTTGAACTGAAGTTAGTGTTTGCTGAATTTTGTTATTTGCTAGTAATTACAGGTGTGGGGTAGCCACATTCTTTGATTTCCTGTCCTTGCCTATTTAAGTGGTACAGTGTGAAATATTTTCTGCTTAAAACCTCAGCTTTGGCCGGCTAAGAACTTGGTTATATTCAACTGGACGTATAAGAGAATTTAAGTACCTTTATCTGCACTTTTTTTTAAAAAAATACAGTATTTAATTTGATTTAAACTGTGTTGAAGGAATATTTAACTGAACTGGCAGTTTTAACTCTGCTCTTCAGTAACTTGAACTGAAGTTAGTGTTTGCTGAATTTTGTTATTTGCTAGTAATTAAAGGTGTGGGGGTAGCCACATTCTTTGATTTCCTGTCCTTGCCTATTTAAGTGGTACAGTGTGAAATATTTTCTGCTTAAAACCTCAGCTTTGGCCGGCTAAGAACTTGGTTATATTCAACTGGACGTATAAGAGAATTTAAGTACCTTTATCTGCACTTTTTTAAAAAAAATACAGTATTTAATTTGATTTAAACTGTGTTGAAGGAATATTTAACTGAACTGGCAGTTTTAACTCTGCTCTTCAGTAACTTGAACTGAAGTTAGTGTTTGCTGAATTTTGTTATTTGCTAGTAATTACAGGTGTGGGGTAGCCACATTCTTTGATTTCCTGTCCTTGCCTATTTAAGTGGTACAGTGTGAAATATTTTCTGCTTAAAAACCTCAGCTTTGGCCGGCTAAGAACTTGGTTATATTCAACTGGACGTATAAGAGAATTTAAGTACCTTTATCTGCACTTTTTAAAAAAAAATACAGTATTTAATTTGATTTAAACTGTGTTGAAGGAATATTTAACTGAACTGGCAGTTTTAACTCTGCTCTTCAGTAACTTGAACTGAAGTTAGTGTTTGCTGAATTTTGTTATTTGCTAGTAATTACAGGTGTGGGGGTAGCCACATTCTTTGATTTCCTGTCCTTGCCTATTTAAGTGGTACAGTGTGAAATATTTTCTGCTTAAAACCTCAGCTTTGGCCGGCTAAGAACTTGGTTATATTCAACTGGACGTATAAGAGAATTTAAGTACCTTTATCTGCACTTTTAAAAAAAAAATACAGTATTTAATTTGATTTAAACTGTGTTGGAGGAATATTTAACTGAACTGGCAGTTTTAACTCTGCTCTTCAGTAACTTGAACTGAAGTTAGTGTTTGCTGAATTTTGTTATTTGCTAGTAATTACAGGTGTGGGGTAGCCACATTCTTTGATTTCCTGTCCTTGCCTATTTAAGTGGTACAGTGTGAAATATTTTCTGCTTAAAACCTCAGCTTTGGCCGGCTAAGAACTTGGTTATATTCAACTGGACGTATAAGAGAATTTAAGTACCTTTATCTGCACTTTTTAAAAAAAAAATACAGTATTTAATTTGATTTAAACTGTGTTGAAGGAATATTTAACTGAACTGGCAGTTTTAACTCTGCTCTTCAGTAACTTGAACTGAAGTTAGTGTTTGCTGAATTTTGTTATTTGCTAGTAATTACAGGTGTGGGGGTAGCCACATTCTTTGATTTCCTGTCCTTGCCTATTTAAGTGGTACAGTGTGAAATATTTTCTGCTTAAAAACCTCAGCTTTGGCCGGCTAAGAACTTGGTTATATTCAACTGGACGTATAAGAGAATTTAAGTACCTTTATTTGCACTTTTTAAAAAAAAAAATACAGTATTTAATTTGATTTAAACTGTGTTGAAGGAATATTTAACTGAACTGGCAGTTTTAACTCTGCTCTTCAGTAACTTGAACTGAAGTTAGTGTTTGCTGAATTTTGTTATTTGCTAGTAATTACAGGTGTGGGGTAGCCACATTCTTTGATTTCCTGTCCTTGCCTATTTAAGTGGTACAGTGTGAAATATTTTCTGCTTAAAAACCTCAGCTTTGGCCGGCTAAGAACTTGGTTATATTCAACTGGACGTATAAGAGAATTTAAGTACCTTTATCTGCACTTTTTAAAAAAAAATACAGTATTTAATTTGATTTAAACTGTGTTGAAGGAATATTTAACTGAACTGGCAGTTTTAACTCTGCTCTTCAGTAACTTGAACTGAAGTTAGTGTTTGCTGAATTTTGTTATTTGCTAGTAATTACAGGTGTGGGGTAGCCACATTCTTTGATTTCCTGTCCTTGCCTATTTAAGTGGTACAGTGTGAAATATTTTCTGCTTAAAACCTCAGCTTTGGCCGGCTAAGAACTTGGTTATATTCAACTGGACGTATAAGAGAATTTAAGTACATTTATCTGCACTTTTTTAAAAAAATACGGTATTTAATTTGATTTAAACTGTGTTGAAGGAATATTTAACTGAACTGGCAGTTTTAACTCTGCTCTTCAGTAACTTGAACTGAAGTTAGTGTTTGCTGAATTTTGTTATTTGCTAGTAATTACAGGTGTGGGGGTAGCCACATTCTTTGATTTCCTGTCCTTGCCTATTTAAGTGGTACAGTGTGAAATATTTTCTGCTTAAAAACCTCAGCTTTGGCCGGCTAAGAACTTGGTTATATTCAACTGGACGTATAAGAGAATTTAAGTACCTTTATCTGCACTTTTTAAAAAAAAAAAAATACAGTATTTAATTTGATTTAAACTGTGTTGAAGGAATATTTAACTGAACTGGCAGTTTTAACTCTGCTCTTCAGTAACTTGAACTGAAGTTAGTGTTTGCTGAATTTTGTTATTTGCTAGTAATTACAGGTGTGGGGGTAGCCACATTCTTTGATTTCCTGTCCTTGCCTATTTAAGTGGTACAGTGTGAAATATTTTCTGCTTAAAAACCTCAGCTTTGGCCGGCTAAGAACTTGGTTATATTCAACTGGACGTATAAGAGAATTTAAGTACCTTTAGCTGCACTTTTTAAAAAAAATACAGTATTTAATTTGATTTAAACTGTGTTGAAGGAATATTTAACTGAACTGGCAGTTTTAACTCTGCTCTTCAGTTATTCCCACCCACCCTCCCTGTTTTTGTTTTGGTGTTAATCTTAGTGGCCTTGAGACTGCCCGCCCCTCAGCCTGCCTCTGGGCCCATCTCATTTGCTCACTCAACTGAGTGCAGTGAGATCATATTCTGATTTCAGGCACTCCTACTGTGTACAAAGAGAGCATCTGGGAAACAGACAAAAAAATTAAGCTTATTTCCTGCCTTTCCTGTTAAGTGGTATAGACTATTTGTAGGCTTCTGAGCCCTCAAGCCCTTCTGTGTTGGAGGGAAGCCTTCTAGCTTGTTTTTTTTTCTTATAACTAGCCAGTTTTCTAGTTTCAGCACTCAAATCTGTTTCTTTGATCTCAGCACTTGTTCAGATTAAAAAAAAAAAAAAAAAAATCATCTGCTTTTACTGTACTTGTGTTTCTACCTACTTCATTTTACTTTTGCATCATCTTAAAAATACTCAGTTGTATTTATTACTGCTTGGTGTAACTCATTCTAAGCCTTTTGGTTTAAACACTTGGGCTTTGGACCAGTTGTTTTGCACTGAGAGGGTTTGTGGTCTGCACTGTTGTGGCAGAACAGGTAGCTTACATCCTTCTAGGTTGGGAACTGCTGATTGAGGGCTCAGTGTCTGTTATTCTAAAAGTGTATTAATTCTGGTTTAAGCACTTGGGCTTTCAGGCCAGTTATTTTACATTAAGAGGGTTCGTGGTCTGCACTCTTGTGGGAGGAGAGGCTGGACTCTGCCCTTCTGAGCTGGGAATTTCTGGTTAAAGGCTTATAGTGCATGCATATCTGAACTGCTTCTTACTGAAGTTGGTGCGCCTTGTTTGCTGTGCCATAGACTGGATTCGGGTCTGCTGGATCTAGCTTTGTTTGTGTAGCTTGAGCACTAATCCAGACATTCTCTAAAGTATTCAATTGTATTTATTACTGCTTGGTTGTAACTTGATTAAAGTGTAGCTATCATTCTAAGTCTTTTGGATTAAGCACTTGGGCTTCAGACCAGTTGTTTTACATTAGGAAGGTTTGTGGCAAGCACTGTGGTGGCAGGACAGGTAGCTTTCATCCTTCTAAGTTGGGAACTGCTGACTGAGAGCCCAGTGTTCAAGTGTATTAGTTCTGGTTTAAGCACTTGGGCTTCAGGCCAGTTATTTTACATTAAGAAGGTTCGTGGTCTGCACTCTTGTGGGAGAAGAGGCTGGACTCTGCCCTTCTGAGCTGGGAATTTCTGGTTAAAGGTTTATAGTGCCTGAATATTTGAACTGTATCTTACTGAAATTGGTACACCTTGTTTGCTGTAGCATAGACTAGATCCAGGCCTGCTGAATCTAGCTTTGTTTATATGCTTGTTGTTTGCTTGCTTGTTATTTCCCTGGAACGCTAATTCCACCTAATACGCGGCTTCTCAGTGCTTCCGTGGATCACTAGTGATATCTGCATTGCTTACTGTACTTATTTCCTTGTTTCACTTGAAAGAAAGTTACTGTTTGTCGTTTTTGCATTTAGTTACTTGTAACACATTGCACTCAAGTTACCTGGCACTTGCTCACTAAAGCAATTATATAAGTCAGCACTAAAAATTAAAAGCACTGCACCCTCACTCCCCACTGGCCCTTGTTTTCAATTATTAAGGAATTCCCAATATTATTCTAGCATGTCCAAAGGTCAGTTGTCAATCTCCTCTCTGGTCCAGCTGGTGAATCTGGGAATCTTGAGGCAATGTTATAACTGCCTCATGTACAGAGACAACCCTCTCCTCCTCCCACATAACACAAATACTTGCGAGAGATGCAGCTATTTAGTCAAACTGGAGGCTGAGCTCTCTCAACTCAGGACTGGCAAGACCAGACAGGAGGAGAAGGCAACTACACACACCGCAAAACCAGCCTCACATAATGCTACCACACCACTGAATCAAACACATAAACACACAAAGACATACTCGGAGGCTCTGAGTAAAAATTTACCTAAACAGCAGAGGCCTCCAAAGCAGACACCCAAACAACTGCTACCTCAAGACACCCCACAAGCAACACACAAACCACAAAATCAGTGTGCAAAGCAGTCACAGCCCTTAAGGCCAAATACAACACCAAACATACTTGTCATAGGTGACTCCATAGTCAGACACACTGACGTCCCACTCACCAGGCTGAACAAGGAGAGGGTCACAGTAAGCTGCCTATCGGGCACTAGAATCCGCCACATAACACAAGCACTCAGGTCACTCCACGGCAAGTACAAATATGACACAGTAATTGTCCATGCTGGTGTGAACGACCTGAGACGTACCTCCCTGGACTACATGAAAAGAGACATAGAGGAGCTCTCTGATTATGTAGCCCAGGCAGGTATGACCCTGACCCTGAGCAGTATCCTTCCTTCACCAAGAATGATGCCACAATATAGAGACAAGATGATCAGCTTTAACAATTTGCTTAATGTCTGGTGTCATTCAAAGGGGATCCAGTGTCTGTCTGCCTGGGATGACATGCTTGACAAGCCACGCTGCTTCGCAAGGGATGGCTTGCACCTGTCACCCCTGGGATTCCGGATATTGGCTAAGGCTCTTGCCACCCCCATAGTGCCTTTTTTAGGCAAGGCTCAAATTCTAAACCTACCACCCTAGAAAACAAAAATGGGAAGAAACTGAGGGTAATGCTGCTCAATGCCAGAAGTCTAAATTTCAAAATGCACGCACTCGAGGCCCTTCTCAGTATGGAGAACATCAATGTCTGTGCTGTAACTGAAACCTGATTCAAGGCTCCTGAGAGCACTATTAGGTTTTACCTCATATCATGCGTTCCGGCCCCAAAACCCGGACTACACCACAAAAGGAGGGGGTGTATCCATATTCATAAAGGATACCCACACCTCCAGGTTGGTGGCAACGCACGAAGCTTCGGAAACCATCCAGGTGCAATTAACCATAGGCAAAACTGCTCTACAAATTGTAGCATGCTACAGGCCACCCTCTCAAACTCAGGAACCCCACACAGCCTTCCTGAAGACACTGGAGGGTATAAATGTATCTCCAAACACCATCATATTGGGTGACTTCAACTACCCGAATATAGACTGGGAACATTACTCAAGCCCTAACTTTCTAGCCCAATGGTTCCTGGAGTTCATAAATTCAAATGCCATGGAACAGCTAGTCACTGTTCCCACGAGAGGAGAAAATATACTAGATCTCGTTATCACAAACATGGGGACAAAATGCTCCACACCGGATGTATATCCCTCATTGGTGAGATCTGATCATAAACTAATCTCACTGGAAATCCACATCCGCCCCACCCCAAACAAAAAAGACCACAGTGAAGAACTTCTCTAAAGCAAACTTCACACTACTCAAGACTGGTGTGATGTCCTTCAAGGCCCCTGAGCCAGTGGAAACCACAACCCAAGCTGCAGAAGCCCTTACAAATGCCTTCTATGAACACCTCCAGGACTGCATGGATCAGGCAATCCCAAATAAAACCAAGACTCTTTCCACAAAGGGCAAATGTCCAGTCTGGTGGACCCCAGCCATTAACAAACTTTACAATAAGAGGAGAAAGCTATTACATGATAGAACAAAATCCGTAAAAGGGAAGTCACCCCTGATCATTATTAGTAAAAAATATGAGCACTCATAAAATCAACTAAGGCCAATTTTGAGAGAAAAATTGCCATGGATTCAAAGGACAATCATAAGGCCTTTTTCAGCTATGTTAGGAACCTGGGTGGAAACTCCCAGATATGCTCAGAATTAGTCCAAAATGATACAAAAATCACTGAACCCACAGACATTGCCAACATACTGGCAGACAGGTTCAGTGCAAACTTCACCCCTCTCCCCTAAAGGAGAGATAACTATCCCAGCGGAGTGTAGCCTCCCAGACATCTCAAATGCGCAGGTGAAAGCTGCTCTCTCTAAAGCTAAAAACACAGCATCAATGGGACCGGATGGTGTCCCCGGCTGTGTGTTACACGAGCTAAATGAGGAATTAAACCCGCACATAAGACAGCTGTTTAATCTCAGCCTTACCACAGGATACGTGCCCAAGGAGTGGCGTACGGCAACTGTGGTCCACTCCACAAAGGCGGTGCCTCTACAGACCCTGGTAATTACCGCCCCATAAGCTTAACAAGTCTAGTCTGCAAAGCTATGGAGAGGATCATAATGGAGCCCATAAACAAAGATATAGGGGACTTGCAGACATTGGACTCGACCCAGTTTGGCTTCGTCAAGGGCAGATCATGCCTTTTGAACTTGGTTGACTTCTTCGAAACAGTCACCAAGGCCATTGATGAGGGAAAGGAAGTCCATACAGCCTACCTTGACCTTGCAAAGGCTTTTGACACAATACCCCACTCGGGTATTGGAGAAAAACTTATCAGCTTAAATGTAAACCCATATGTCACAAGATGGGTTGCAAACTGGCTTAAGGACAGAACCCACAGTGTTAGAGTTGCTGGCGCTATGTCAGACTCCAAGCCGGTCACAAGTGGTGTCCCACAGGGCTTGGTCCTTGGCCCCTATTGTTCGGCATCTACTTCTCAGAAGTACAGGCCAACATGGGAGGACTTTGGCTGACAAAGTTTGCAGATGACTGCAAACTGGGCGCCATAGTGGAAAGTGCATCGGACACGGATATCCTTCAGAAGGGACTCATGGAAACAAATAGCTTGTGCCAGAGCCATGGCCTGAAGTTAAACGCCAAAAAATGTATAGTCATACCCTTCGGGAAAAACAAGGTAACCCCAAGCTACCATATAGGTGGCAATCCACTAAGCACAGAAGAGGTTATCAGGGACCTGGGGACCCAGGTTGACAGTGGCCTTTCTTTTGACACTCACGTTGCTAAAGTGGTTAGAAAGACCTTCTACATTGCCCACCTGATCATGAAGGGATTCACATGCAGATCTAGTGAGGTCATTGTTCCCCTGTACTCTTCACTTATCAGACCAATGATCGAGTACAATGCCCCATTCAGGATGTATCTCACCTGACATCTGCAGCAATTGGAGAGACCCCAAAGTTCCTCACCAAAAGGATAAAGGGACTCCAAAATCTGTCATATGCTGCCAGATTGAAGAAACTCCAGCTCTATTCAGTCGCATACCGTCTTCTCAGAGGTGACATGTGCCTGACATACAAGGCCATGTCCAACCCGGAATTAATGGACATGCTCCACCTCAAAAAATCCAAATCCACCAAAACCACTAGAGCAAGCGACTTAAACCTTAGCACGGATATAAATAGGATGTGCTGGAGGGATAGATTTATCACTCAGAGACTCCCTATGCTGTGGAATAAAATCCCGGTCCATGTGAGGCAGAGCACCTTGCTGGCTCTGTTCAAGAGAAATCTTGACCTGTGGCTGGGAGATCGTAGGTTTACCCCGGGAATCATCTCTGTGTCACTGCTGGACAGAGGCACAACAAACTAATGGGCACAGTATTTTTTCATATAAGGGGTGGCGTAAGCTACAAACCTTTGGGCTAGGCTTATAAATGCCTTAGGGCAGATAGCCTAGTATAATCCTATGAACCTATGAACCTATGAATCACTGTGTTAACCTTCAATCATTTGGCTGGCTAGAATTACCCAAACAACTGTAATATACCCAATTAATAGCTATTCATAAAGTGCTCTACAACCCAGACAGTATACCTGTACTGAAAAACAGTATCACCCCCTACAGTAATCTAAAGAATCTTCGCTCTTCCAACAAAGTACTAGTGCAGGCTGTTAGAACCAACAATTCAGCAGGTACATCACTATTCTCCATCTCTCTCGGAAAAAACTGGAACCTTCTTCCTGCGGAACTCACCAATGACCCCTCCTTACCCTGATTCAAAACATCTCTTAAAAATACCAACAAATGCATTGGCTTTGTCCCTGTACTAACCCTGACTAACCCCAAACTGACAGAATCTGTAAATGTGAACCTCACAAGATTATATCTGTGAGCCACTAACCGATTACAATTTTGTAAAACTCTCTCCTGTGGAAAGGATGACAAATAAAAATGTCACTATTTTCGTTCTTAGATAACTAACTAGCAACCTATCCTGTGTGCTTATGACTTAAAATTGTACCTGCCTATATATATTGTTAAAATGACATAAAAATATGTGACTTGAAATTGTCCCTATCTATACATATTTTAAAATTTTCATTTTTGTAATTTCACTGTAATACTTTTTCACTGTAGATATACTAGTAATTAGTAATGTAGTAATGTACACCTGGAGCTTTTCTCCCTGGGCCTCCGCTGAAAATCGACCTGAATCCAGTCGGACTTTCCCGGTTAACAAATGTAAAATAAAAAAAATAAATAAATACAATGTTTTATTATGATTCAATATTAACATATTTTGTTAGCCTTATGGTTTACTGCACACTGGCATGCCGTTACCATACTGACTATGTTACATACTGTTGTGTTGCACATAATATACATTAATATGTATTTGGATTAATAAATATGATGTCCCATTCTGTTACTACTAAAAATGGTTTGGTTGATACTCTCCGTAAGTTATTGCTTTACCTCATGTACCACAGCATGTCAAGTTAGGCCGGATCTGGCCGATCCACCTACCTTGCCTCAACCATCTGTTGCACCGGGTCCCAGCTCATCTGGGACACAGACTGGTGGTGTTCCCTCTGCTGCCCCTGCACCACCTGCGGCATTGGCTAGTACCACCCCAGGGAACAGGGCCCAGTCACCCTCTGGAAGTGGTGGCAGAGGAAGAGTGGTCACCAGTGATGAGCTACCAGTCCTGGTGGGCAGTATAGTCCACCGTGGCTATGACCAATGCCTGCGGCAGATTAAGGGCATGCTGGCTGACCTGGTTGGGCAGTGTCACCCTGGTGCCCAGCCTCCAGCACAGCCACACTCGGGGCAGTGAAGGAGCAGTGCTGATAATCCTATGGGTGGGGGCATGATTCACACTGCTGTCATCTGGAGACACATGGGACTCGGATTCCACAGCATCCTCCCTGTCAAAAGTGTTCACCCCCCTCATGTCTCACACACCACCCCTGCCTGCTGTCTTGTCTATCTTGTTTGTTTGCAACTGCATCCTATACCCAACTTACCTCCCCCACACATACCTATGTCTCTTCCCCAGAATTCTATACTCACCTTAAAATAAAAAAATGGGCACCTGGCCCTCCCAAAAATATTGTCCCATACATAGCTCTCCATTTCACACACGTGTTCACTGGACACATGTAATTTCGTACAATTGGCTTGACAACACAGTTATGTTGCTCTCACCCCTCTCTCTGGGGTTTGAGAATCAAAATTTATGTAAAAATCTGTCAAAGTGCACAGTTGTTGGTGTAGAAGAAATGGATAGCTATGGTTCTTTCCTACACTCTTCCTGCACATCCTTCCCTGTCTTTCAATATGTTTTTCCCCCTGTTTGCCCCCATTTCACCACTTTCCTATCTCCTTCTTTTCTTTTCTTTATATTTTTTAGCATGGAGCTGCGAGACGCACTGGGTGGCGCAGCTTTGCTTAGCTCAGCTAAATAGAGCCATAATGAGTACATGTGTTTTAAACATTGTAGGTCACATGTACAAATTAAACACCTCTACCATGTTTCAAACCCAAGCCCATTACAGCTGCAGCACACTGCATTAACCCATCATGCCAATCAACTCTTAATTACAACAGGTGGTATAAACAAAACATAGTAATTGCCAATTACAGTCGTTAGGCATGCTTCAGTGGAGCTGTGCACCATGCCACATTACGCAAACTGAAATAAACAGTAATGGAAAAAATGGGAGTGTACCTTGGATTCTGGTGCAATACTAGACCCGTAGACAGCCAAACACAATGATAATGGATGTAACTGAGGCCTTCGATAGGAGGTAATTGTGCCCTTTTATCAGTAACATGTAAAAAGTCACCTGCTAAGGCATTAATGGCAAATTACATGTTCAACTAGGACTCTGGTGCAGAAATACATCCATATAAAGCCATTCTCATACTGATGGATGTAGAAAATGTTTGTCACAGCTTGCATGTGTGCCCATATATCTTGCAAGTACATCTGCTGCAGCAGGGACTCAGTAGCTCAGTCTGTTAAATGACTTGCATGTAGTACATTTTGCCACACACAGTCCTGGGTTCAAATCCAGTGTTGTGCTACATTTCAATTACATTATTGTGAAGACAGCAATGCATGGATCACTAATACACTCTTCATCCTCACAAAGCATTGCAAATTAAATAACTGATTTTCAGTGCATGAAGTAACAGGCTTGCAGGTAGGGACACACTTCACATATTTGTATAGCAGTACTATATGTCACCTAGTACTCTGTTAGTGACACACTTGTCTAACATATATACCTTAAACACATGCCTTAATTTGAGTGTAAAGGGTACCCTCACCCTGGCACTGCCTCTATAACAAAGCTGATATACCTGACACAGATAGACCTACAGCTTGTTGTCCTCCATCGTGTTTACACTCTCTGCCTATGTCTACCACCTGCAGCTGCAGCCTGTGGAACACACAGCTCTATGTAAATGTTTCTTCTACAGACCTATCTGTGACAATGTAGTCTCCTCAGCCCAGTAGTGTCTATCTCAACAGCTAAGAAAGGGGCCCCGGTCTACATGAAGGCCTTATATATTGCACAGTGGTTGCATGTCATTGGCTAATGATAATGCAATTTAGCTGCTTTGGCTATAATTAGCATTTCAGAACCATAGATTGGTTTAGAGGTAATCACCTGCTAATGGGCAAAATGTTTAAAAGGCAGGCAGCTGGCTATGGGGAACCATTCTGTATGAGACCTTACTCACACAGAGCATGCTTTGTGAAACTTTACTAGACAAAGAGTTCAACAGAAGAGTACTGCACTCTAGCAGGTATGTAACTGTGTTTTGTGTACAACAGGATGCAGATGGATGGATAGAGGTATGGGGAATAGGGATTACAGCAGTAGGCTGGTCATAGACCTGTGGTAATGACATGTCAGTGATACCCTGCTGACTTACAGCTACAGGGGGCATACAGTATATCAGGGTGGCATTGCCTTTTGTCAGTGTGGCACACTGGTGTTGTCGGACTGTCTCCATGTAGTGGTTGTTATTGTCTGGCACTACTTCTATGACATATTATTGTGTGGTTGACCTTAAGGAACACACCACAGTGGACTAAAGTTGGGTAACTGATCATACAGCAACAGCTGTCATGGCACACAGGGAAATACCTCGGTAATGGTACTATCTTGGTTGTATCCACACATGTAGTATGTTGTCACATTGTGGGTTATGCCATGTGTGAGTAAGCAGTGGATAGTGCCAGCTATTTTGCCCTTGCTGTATCTGTACATAGTGGACATCTACATATCTGATCCTGTAATGTGTTCCCCTTGTGTTGTCTTTCAGGAATAATGTACCACAGACAACACCCACCCTTTTTGGATGCAGAGAATGAGATAATCTTGCAAGGACTAAATCAGCATCATGACATCCTGTTATCCAAGGGAAGACATAATAGGGAACAGTGGGCTGCATTGTGGTCAGACCTTGTCTGTGACGTTAATGCCATGGGCCAGCAGGGCAGGACATATGAGCAGGTTCATCACCGAGCAACCGATATGATTAATACTGCATGTTGACAGGCAGTGGATATAGCCAGGGATCATGCTGTCACTGGTGGAGTTCTGCAGCAGAACATCAACTCTCAGCCACTGAGGAATTCCTGGTGTACCTAGGCACATGTGACATCTCCCAGAAATCCACCACACCGTACATCATGGTGGTGGTTGCCACAGTTTCCACAGCTGAGGAATGTGCAGGTAAGCTTACTGTGATCATCATTATAATACTGTAGCTGTCAGTGTGTCAGGCTATAGATACATTTATGTGGGAGTCAGGTCTTTGTTTTATAGGAGGGGTGAAACCTTAGGTATACACTCATATGCAGACTGGGACCAATACAACAAGTAACACAGTAGCTACTGTAAATGTGAGATACATGGATGTATTATTTAGTTATGCTGCAACATGTTGTGGTACTGACATTACACCACCCTCAACTTTTCACAGGTCCATCAAGTGTTACCCAGGGCTGTGGTCCTGCCCCTGGTAAGTATGACACTTGTTTTGTTAAGGAACAATTGTAGTCTAGTACAGTTAAGGGCCAGAATAATGCCCTATATACATGTAATTATGTGTGCAAACAGCGTATAATGTTTTAAAATGCTAGTCTGGAAGAGGTACCTAAGGTTTTGAGAAGGGGTAGTCACAGGAGTGTAGTTCAACAAACAGATAAACTTTAGCAGTTATAGGTATGAGCAGATAAGGCTCCTGGTTTAAGTGAGGCAATGAATCTAAAATGCCTTTTAAAATACAACAGGTTGAAGGCAAATACATTAGGCAGTGAAATGTGAATTTCCATATAATTGGGAAGAGAGTTGTACTTGGTTTTATGTGTTGTTTCTTCAATTATAGTGTCATATTGAGTAAGTAAAAGGCAAATATTACTGGTCATGTTTGACTTGATTTATTTCAATTGATGGTTGTAAAAGTCCTGAGTTGAATTTGAATTGTGAGCATTTTGTGGACGAATGCAGAGAAGGAAGTTGTTTGACTGCTAATCCAGTTGTGGGTGTTCATTGTTATGAGTCTTGGATGCTTTTCATACACAACAGTGCAGGTATTAATGTACTGCTTTTTTCATTCTTATTGCAGGTGACCATGGGAGTTGGAGTCTGCCCCCTACATAACCTGATGTCAGTGTCTCCATGGAGACTGATGATGATTGTGGCCACAGTGATGTCCCAGAGGTAAACATCATTCTTCTGCCCCCATTGTTACTGTACACAGTCTGTATGTCCACACATACCCCATAAGCCACAGATATTGGACAGTCAGAGGGTGGAGACATTGAACAGGTAAGTGTGGCAATTATGGCTCCAGTGAGTATAGACACTGGCCATAGCCAGAAAGCTGGCAAGGTCCCACACAGGTGGATTGACCGGGATGCTTGAAGGAGGCCTAGCATCTGTCCACCACCTGTTACTGGTGTCCCATCATGGGTCACCCGGCACATGTTTCGGGCCATCATAGAAGGCAGCACAGGCATGTTCTGAATGGAACACCAAGTGTATGATTAGGGTTATGGATGCTGCACAGTCTGACATCTGTGACAGCCTCCACTGCAGTGGGGAACACCCTGGACTGGTTCACTGATGCAGTGGACAGACAGTAGGCTGAGACAGTGTCTGTCTTGGACCACACATTGTGCTGGAACATGCAGTTGGACTTGAGCATCAGACCCGTGGATGTAGATCAGCAACACCATCAACTGAGAGTCCACATGGCAGTGCATACTCATGTTCCCATAGTGGCAGTACATCCAGTGCTACAGAGGGGAGTGTGCTATCCACACCACAAAGTGGCAGGCCATAGGCTCATGGTCCTGGGTGGTCCTGTGGGGGACATGGTCCCAGCAGACAGCAGTCACCATCAGGTACTAGCACCACTTCTGACCTTGGGCATGGAGGTGCCATTGCAACTCCTGGCAGAGCCAGTTCTCATGTTCAGAGCTAGAGACAGTGAAATGTCAACTCTACCATATATGGTCTGAAGCTGTTCAACATACACATGTGTAGGGCTAGCACTGTACATGCACACACTCACACACCACTGTCAAATGCAGGTCACCTACAGACACACACAGCACCTCTCCATGGTCCATCTTACATGCTTCCCCCTGACTCACACACATGCTGTCTACCAATTGAGCAAGCCTAGGCCTCCTGCATCCCCACACAACACCCTGTGCAAGTGATGATACCTGTGTGACATCCCTATCATCCTTGACACTGATGCAAGGAAATGAAGCTATTGGTCTAATGCACAGGTTGACTATATTACTTAACATGTACTTGTGTAATGCAGTGTTGGTTTACCATGCCACTTGTAATGGTTAATGAGAGGTACTATATGCTGGCATTTGTCACGTGTATGTCACATATTTTATGTACCTTATGTGGTCCTTATGTTGTATGTTGTTGAATTGGCTGTAAAGTTACACAATGACAGGTGTGTCACAGGCATGTTTATGTTTCTGTTACAGGAGTCTGTTGGGATAATCTAAGGATACACAAGGAGAAATAAAGCAGCATTGGATGGCATGTTAGCACAGCAGACATATATCGTCAGCAAGGTACATCACTATAACTGCATGGCTCCATAGGCTCATATGTGTATAACAGGCTAACAAGGACAATCTTGGCATTCAGCATACTCATACATCCA
This sequence comes from Protopterus annectens, assembly GCF_019279795.1. Taxonomy (NCBI): domain Eukaryota; kingdom Metazoa; phylum Chordata; order Ceratodontiformes; family Protopteridae; genus Protopterus; species Protopterus annectens. The sequence continues at coordinate 129,587,756 of NC_056748.1, read as the reverse complement.
TAATCTGTGAGAAGATCTGATGCCCTTCATAAGTGCCACCAGGGTTTTGATGGAGATGATGCATCTACATATATCCTGTGTCCAGTACTAACAGTTGACTGGCAAAAGTTATGATTGTTGTGTTCTGCATCCCACTGTGTAACCTACACATGATGAGTGTCGTAGCTGATGTGTGTGTGACATGCATGGGGGACCTGTTTCATGTAGGGTGTACTGCCTTTGTTACATACCTGTCTCACCAGCATGTACTATCCATACCACACTGATGTTGGTGTGTAGCACAGATGACACATGTGTTAGTCCTGTCATGGATACATGGGAGATGCACAGTGGGAACTGACACCTCCCTGTATGGATCCATACACATCCCCTCCAAAGCATTTTGGAGACAGACTATACATGTAACATCTTGACATGGACTTCATAGGACATGTTCTCTACAATGTGTATTGGTGTACCTTGGCACCTGTGTGGCTGATACAGTTG